>NC_133786.1:401565-525121 GCF_003597395.2 Chelonoidis abingdonii | reverse complement strand
CCTGCTATTCCCCTCCCCCCTCATGCGGAACCCCCTTCCAGCGCCTACTCAAGTCCCCCACTCATCCTCCCCCCAGAGGACTCCCAGCCAGTGCTCTCAGAATCCCGCTCATCCCTCCCCCCCGCAGAGACTCCCCTAGCCAGCGCCTCTCACTCCCCCTATCCATACCTCCCCCCACAGAAGGCGCCCCCATCCAGCGCCTCTCAGTTTCCCCCCTGCTCATCCCCTCCCCCACAGGACCCCCCCACTCCACGCCTCTCACGTCCCCAAGCTCATCCCTCAAACCCACAGAGATCCCCCCAATCCACGGCTCTCAGTCCCCTGCTCATCCCCTCCCCAAACAGAGACCCCCCATCGCAGCACACTACTCTGAACCCCCGCTCATTTACCTTTCCCCCCCGGCAGAGACCCCCCTCAGCCCAACGCCTCTCAGAACCCCCGTCATCCCCTCCCCCCACAAGAGACCCCCATCCAGCGACCCTCTCACCCCCCACTTCATCCCTTCCCCCACAGTAGCCCCCACCCTATCGCTACCACAGTCCCCCTGCTCTTCCCCTCCCCCTCAGAGATTCCCCACCCATCCAGCGCCTTTCCAGTCCCCCCTGTCTCTTTCCTTCCCCCCAGCAGAGATCACCCCCGCCCAGTACCTCTCAGAACCCCCTGCTCATCCCCTCCCCCTCAGGGCCCCCCCATCCAGGCGCCTCTCAGTCCGCCCCCTGCTCATCCCCTCCCCCTACAGGAAGACCCCCGCATACAGCCTCTCAGACCTCCACTCTCCCTTCCCCACAGAGCCCTCCCCCACCAGAGGACCTCCTCAGCCAGCGCCTCTCAGCGCCCGCTCATCCTCCCCCACAGAGACCCCCCCAACTTCCGGCTCTCAGTCCCCCGCTCATCCCCTCCCCTCATGAGATCCCCCCAATCCAGCACCTCTCAGGAACCCACCGCTCATTCCCTATCCTGCCCCTCAGAGCACCCCCCCATCCAGTGCGTCTCAGTCCCCCTGCTCTTCCCTCCCCATCAGGAGACCCCCCCCATCCAGCAAACTCTCAGTCTGACCCTGCTCATCCCCTGACCCCCAGAGCCACCCATCCAGCGCCTCTCAGTCCCCCATCTCTCTCTTTTAACCCCCCCCAGCCACTGCCCCTCCCCCGCAGAGATTCCCCAACCAGCTCCCTTCAGACACTTCCAGTCAGCCCTATAGGGACTTGTGGCACCTAACAAATTTAGTTGAGCATAAGCTTATTTGTCATTCATTGAGTTCAGCCCCTTCACAACACAGGAATTATTGAACACCCTAGAGGAGATTTAATCCCAAACCTCCAATCCTATACCTACCCTTCCTGCTTGGTTTAAAAAACGTAAATGGGAGCTTCACTGGACGGAGAGCGCCAAAGCCTCACTCAGTGACTATGTCCACCCTTCGGCCTTCAGTCACAGAACAGACTGAATTACACCCTGGATGCATTGGACTTGGCTAGTATCCACTATGAAATCTTTAGGATTCCCAGCAAGCTAGCAAGAGACCACTTCCAGTCTCATTGGTCTGAAAACAAGATATTGGACTCTATGCAATCTGGATTCAGCCAAGAACATGGAGCAAACACCGTATTATTGGCACAGAGAGATGTTCTCTTGATGTAGATGGTTGGAGGGCAGCCTTCCTCCTTTATCCTGGCTCTCTCTGCAACATTTCATATGGTCAACCATGATATAGTGCTCTGTGTAAGATACTTATTCCTTGTGGATAATCATAACAAATCAAAAAGTCACAAAGGAGAAATCACCTTGAAAGACTAACTCTTGCCTTGTCTCCTGCAAGATCTAATCTTCAGTTTGCCTGTATGGGATGAACGGTCTTTCCTATTGCATCTGGACTTGTTGGAAGGAGACGCAAGAATTTAAAGTGTGTATGGTCTTTCTGGAGAACATGTGTGGAGGAAGACAGACTTTGTTCTACTTGAAATTCTCTACCATTCTCCTCTGGGTTACACAGATCACCATCACCACTTCTCGCTTGAAAATATAATCCATGGATGAAGCCAAAGCTGCCTTTTAACTAGTGCACTATCCACAGGCTCTGGCTGGAAATGTGATTGGGGCTAGCATGGATAAAACTGCCAGAGATATTTGTCATTAAAGAGTCAATTCTTCCGTCCCTGTTTGGAATAAGGCAATTGCAGTGGAAGTCTACAAGATTCTGTCTACTCGCTCAAATGTGTGTGTGTGTGTGTGGGAGGGTTACGACAGCTTATCTAGTCTATCTGACATCTTTAAGAGGAAAAAGTCCACAGGATTAGGACGGTCTTATTCTTTCAACTGTGACTGTGGATTCCACTTTTGGAGTCTGGACTTTTCTATGTGGAATTTACTTACTGTTCTTGGCGGTGAACTCCAACTCTTCAACCCCAAGATTTGGGGAGTAAAGCCTGCTCTTTTCATTGCTAGCAGGATAGCACTAGCCCACAATACGCTTAATCTTAGGATCCTTGACTTCTATCT
This sequence comes from Chelonoidis abingdonii, assembly GCF_003597395.2. Taxonomy (NCBI): domain Eukaryota; kingdom Metazoa; phylum Chordata; order Testudines; family Testudinidae; genus Chelonoidis; species Chelonoidis abingdonii. The sequence continues at coordinate 522,622 of NC_133786.1, read as the reverse complement.
TACATTAAGCGTTATCCTTCTCCCTTTTTTATTTTTTTCGCAAAGCAAAAACAAAAACAAAACTTTTTTTTTTGGTTCCTCCAAATTGGACAGATGTGACCTTACAACACCTGGTTTTGACTCACCAGTGTCAACAAAAATTCTTGCTTGCCATTCCTCAGCAGAAGCTGCCAATCGTGCCAAATTTGTACAGGAACTCCTCACTTAAAGTCGTCCCGGTTAACACTATTTCGTTGTTACATTGCTGATCAATTAGGGAACATGCTCGTTTAAAATTGGGAAATGCTCCCTTCTAACGTCGTTTGGCAGCCAGCTGCTTTGTCCACTGCTTGCAGGAAGAGCAGCCCGTTGCCACTAGCTGGTGGGTGGGTGAAACCAGCATGGATCAGCAGCCCACCTAGCAGCTCCCCGTTCCCCTAAGTTCCCTGTGCAGCAGCTGTCCCTCCCCCCACGCCGTGCCATGTGCTGCTCCTGCCCTCTGCCTTGGAGCTGCTCCCAGAGACTCCTGCTTGCTGTATGGGGGGAGGGCGGGAGGAAGTGGGGGCCTAATGCCAGTGTGTTCCCCTCCCCCCTGCTCCTGCATCCTGCTTACCCCATCTTCCATAGAGCAAGGTGGAAACACAACAGGGCTCAGGATGGAGGGAGCTTGCTGGTAGCAGCTGGTTTCTGCAACCTGATCTAAGTAACAAGGCAGTCTACTTAAAGGGGAAATGCACATATCTCTCTCTCTCTCTCTCTCAAACACACACACACACTGTGTTTTTGTCTCTATCTGCCCTCCCTCCTTCCCTGCTGCCTTGTAGAATGTGAGAGTTAATCATTGAGAGCTCAGCCAATTGTTAGTTCATAATTTAGCAGTAAGGCATTCCCTGGGAAATATCCCACCCTCTGACTCCTCCACTTCAACCAAGCTTCCCAGTCATCATCACTGTGTACCAGTATTAAATTGTTTGTTTAAAACTGATACTGTGTGTGTGTGTGTGTGTGTGCGCCTTTTGTTTAGCGAAAAAAATTCCCTGGAACCTAATCCCCTCATTTACATTAATTCTTACGGGGAAATTGGATTCGCTTAACATCATTTCGCTTAAAGTCGCATTTCTCAGGAACATAACTTTACAGCATTAAGTGAAGAGTTACTGTAGTGGTTTTGTGACAGACAAAACATCAATTAACGAGCAGTGTAAGACCAAGAGAATTTTTACTTTGTAAGCTAAGAAGGATGAAAGTCCACTCTCAGTCACTATTAATGAAGAAGCTCAATTTTTTAAAATGAGTATCACCTGCTTAAGGATGCTGAATTGCTTACTTGGCAGATATTTTTGTTTGGTATCAATTCCTAGTCATAGGCTACCTTTTTACAGTGATAACTCTCATATCCTCTACTTGTTAACTAACAGCACGCACTGAAAAAAGGAGGAATTCATCCAGGGTCTTTAACAAAGTCTGATTATTTAATATAATAAAGAGGGCTTTTTTTTAACTGAGAAAATATCTTATGACAAGAAGGGGTCTAAAAATCAAGACCACAAAACAGTAAAGTCTATGTAGAAATTACCTGATACAAGTGAGGGATTTTTCTCTTTTAAGGTCAAAAGCCCACGTATAGAGAAAGTTTCTGTTTAATGCAGTCAGTCTACCTGTTGCCAGGACAACATTTCAAATGTGTTACAAATTGAAATGTAGAACTACAAAGCAAACAAAAGTATTTACCATTTTCATTATTATAGCAAGATGCTCCTTGTCTCTGTGGATTAGCAGCATTATCAACCTCATCTTTCCGCCTCGCTTGTGTAACATGAATGGCTTCCAAATAACGTTCTAGACTTTTGGATATATTCTCATGGACAGGAGTACCACGAAGTCTTTCCATTTTTCTTATTAAGGTGAGCACCTACCGAATATATTGCAAACACCAAAAGAGTTAATTTTTCAAATCCTCCACAAAATAATAAACCCACAAACATATAACCTGATGTTACTCATCCTTGCAGAACATTCCATGCTGTAAGTATGCTTACTCTGGCCTCTTCTGATAACTGGTACACAATCAAATGATCCACTCCTGAAAGGTTAGCAGGAAGTCGAGAAACAGGAATCTTATCTGAGCTAGATCTTTGTGCTCCTGGAAAGTCTCTTGCAAGATCAGCTTCAATCTGAAGAGAAAGCACATCCCTTTAAAAGATTTAGAACAGAGTTTTATCTGATAGCCTAAGCTTTTCTATTTTTTCATTATGTAGATGCAAGAGATGTGGCTGCTGTTTAAGTCTCTGGGGGCATTTAAAACAATAAGAAGTCATTATTAAACTTTAAACTGCTAACTTTAAACTGCTAACAACTTCCAAAAATTCCAAGTACTACTTTCTAGCATAAATCTAGAATCAACATCTGTAACCAACAATCAATCTTGGGTACAGACCCAAGGAAATACAGGGATCTTGCACAATCCTTGGGAGGTTAAACTCTAGCTTTGTCACACCTAGTTAGAGATGGGAATTCCCAACTGCCTACTGAGAACACCATGTTAAGGGCTCTCAGAGACTCAAATCCAGGAACTACTAGCAAGTACATGAGATGTCCTCAATTGCTGCAGTGGTTGTGTTTGAAACCCCAAGGAGAATCTCAGGTTTAACATATTGGCTTTGAGAAGATATCAGCCCTGACAAGTCATCCACGTGGACATCAAAGTCACCCATGACAATAGGCCTAGGCAAATAAAGATGGGACAAAGCCAACAGACGTTTTTAGAGGAACATCTCTGTTATATTTGAAGTCAGATAAACAGGGCCGGATGTAGGTTTTCTGACACCCCAAGCAAAAAAGTGTTTGGCTGCCCCCCACCCCAGCCCTGGGCTCTCCGCCGCACCCCTCTGCTGCCCCAACCCTGGGGTCTCCCCCTCACCACCCACACACAAACACCCTGCTGCTCCAGCTCTGGGCCTCCCCCCTCGCCCCATACTCCCTGCCACCCCAGCCTTGGGCTCTCTCATCTCCCCCCATCTGCACCCTCCTGCTGTCCGAGCCCTGGGCCACGGGTAACTCGCTCCCAGGGTGGGTCATACAGCAGGAATTTAGGATGTGCACAGAACACAGACAGGATTGGTTCCCATATAGTTACAGAATTGCAGTAATGTGGAACAATTTTCAGCTTGTGTGACTAGAGGATATCTGGATGCAGATTATAAGACTATCCTCCATAAATGAGGAAAAGTTGAGGTGCCTTTATTATTCTTTTGTTCCAATCTTTCTTTCTATGTGGAATTTGCCAATGCAACATCATTGTCTTCCTTTTAAACAAGTAAAACTAAAGGCAATGGCTGTTGAAAATAGCAGTTCCAGTCCTAATAACCACTGGGAAGCATTTCTTGCTCAATTTTATCCTACTTTTTCTACAGCAAGTTACAGTGGATCAGTATATTTGATTTGGGAGAAATGAAGTAACAGCTGCCCAAACTGAGCTTGAGCACTCCTGAATTTTCAGGTGTTCAAATCTGGAAGGCAGGTGCTAGATTCCCTTTCTGAATATTAGCTAAATCTGGAAAGGAAAAGTCAATTTTTGCTTCCATGGCTCAGAAGTGGAAATTCTCCTACGTGTCTGGTACTGTATCTAAACCTGCCCAGGTCCAGAGCCTCCCCTCCCTACTTTTCATTTTAAATTCTAGTGGAATCCACGTACCTCCCTTGCTAGGCTTCAGATAGAGAGGGCACTGTCCATTTAGTCCACCCAGTTCCTTCTTTGGGGGCTGCAAGGTGAGGTCATACCACTATCCCTAATCTAGTCTGGTGATGTCTTCTGAAGGGGATATCTGAGCCAAAGCCTACTCCTTGAGCATACAACAAGGGTTATCATATGTCTGTATTTTCACGGACATGTCCGGCTTTGGGGGTTTTAAATACCAATCAAACTCTCAGAAGGTCCGGGATTTTCCTCCCAATGCAGAGTGTGGCGCAGCTGACAGGGCAGCTCGGCTGGATCTTCCTCTGACCCCCCACCTCCCCTGCAGCCTCAGCCGGCAGCGCTTGGGGGGCAGGGCTGTGCGCTCTGTGGGGAAGTGCAGGAAGATGTCTACAGCAGGATGTCCGGCTCCATGCAGAGCCAGACACCCTAGTCTTAGCAGCACGATAAGGGGCCGGGGGGTTGCAGAAGGAGTAGGGGGTTCCAGAGGGCAGTCAAGGAACAGGGAGCGGGGGGGGTTGGATGGGGCGGGTGTGTGGAGAGGAGTCGAACAATCAGGGGACAGGGAGCGGGGGGGTGGATGGGCAGAGATTTGAGGGGCAATCAGGGGCAGGGAGAGGGGGGTTAGATGGGTCAGGGGTTCAGGGGGGCAGTCAGGGGACAGGCAGCAGTTGGATGGGCATAGGAGTCCCAGGAGTCTGTCAGGGGGCGGGGTTGTGGAGAGGGGTCCGGACAGTCAGGGGACAGGGAGTGAGGGGGGTTGATGGGCAGAGGTTTGAGGGGCAATCAGGGGCAGGGAGAGGGGGGTTAGATGGGTCAGGGGTTCAGGGGGGGGCAGTCAGGGCAGGCACTAGTTGGATAGGCATGAGAGTCCGGAGTCTGTCAGGGGGGCGTGGTGTGGATAGAGCCAGGGCAGTCAGGGGATCAGAAAGCGGGTGGGTTCTGAGGGGCAGTCAGGGGAGGGGTCTGGGGGGAATGATCAGGGGACAAGGATCAGGGGGTTGGATGGTTTGGGGTTTGGGGGGCGATCAGGGGGTGGAAAATTGGGAGGGAATGGAGGGGGTGGGATCTCCGCTGCCCTTCCCAGGGCAGCTATGCCATTCACACCAAGCGGAATGCATGACGGTCTCAGCTACCTCACTCCTCCTCTCTTTCCTGTTGATAGCGGCCTAGGAAATGCTGGGAAATGTAGTTCTCTCCCTGCTCCAAGGCTGGTGCTATACACAGGGAGCTAACCAAGGAACTACAGCTCCCAGGGCCCCCTGTTGGTTCTCAGCTCCCAGGCTGGATCCCTGCCGCCCCTGCAAATGAGCCGCCCCGAGCACCTGCTTGCTTTGCTGGTGCCTAGAGCCGCTCCTGGATATAAACAACCACCCGCTTGGCCCCCCTCTGTTCATGCCAAATTGAGCACTATCCAAAAAGAACTGGACTAATAAAGGCCCTGCTTTATCAACCATCCAGGCTTAAATCAGTGGTCTCTTCCACGATCCATGGATGGTGGTACGTATTGGCTACCGAGCTTGCACTCAACAACATGAACCAAAGAATAGGATCCATATCACCAGATAGCATAAGACACTTTGGCCAAAGAGGGTACGTGTCATGCACAATTGTACGACATTCACACTGTCTGGTATCTTCTTACAATTGTGTAGACTCAAAACAGATTGTTGTAGATGGGGCTCAAAATATTTAGAGTACAATGAAAGTCACAATATTTCAAAAAGGCAGCAAGACTGACTCCTTTTCACCAGTAAATTGCAGGAATTTCTACTCTACCTAGCTGTTCCTTTATAATCACCTCCTACATACAAGTCTATCATGGTATAGATTATTACCTTTTTCCTCTCCTTCTTCAGAGTTCTCCACTGTACATAACACTTATTCAGTTGAATACCAATCTCATTAGCAGGCCAAAGGCAATTTCTTTGAGCCCTATACTTATTAAAAGGAGTTGGAAAGGCGAAGTATGGTGCACTTGATTCCTCACAAAATAGGCCATTTTGCTTAAAATCAGACATTAATGAGAAAGAAGTATGGCCATCGTAAGGCAAATGAAAATTTCTATTTTGTAGAGCAGTTTTTAGAAGTAAATGATAGTCACAAGATTTACAAGAGCATTGTTTAGGATTAATACGGCTCTTATATTCAATCTTATTACAGGTTTCCCCCAAATTGAAGCTATTCTGGCCATTTTGCATGTGAGCTTCCTGTGGGTTTCTATTTGTTCCTCCAATAAAATGATTTTCTTTAGTAAATGGTTGACTCAAAAAATATACCTGTGGGTGACTAGATGGCTGAGATTTACGAGAAGCTGTAAAATTTTCATATCTTTTAGAAACCAGATGATTGTCCTGGAACACTTTGCCCCATGTGCCATTAGTAGGTTGACTAGATAAATCATTGAAGTACTCTGCTTGCGCTTGTTTGTCATTTTTCATAGGTTTGCCTCTTGCTCGGTCAGTTTCCCAATACTCTTTCTGAATACCAGTGCCATCTTTAATTCGAAACTGAGAAGAACAATAACTAAAATCAGAGCAGTTCTTTTCACGCTCTCCATTTAAGTTCATCTTATGAAAACTGCACACATGCTGATTAAACTGTACATTCTGAAACGCGAATCCTTCTGGCTGAAAGATGGAATTATTTTCAAAAGCAGGATTTTCAGGATAAATGTTCAAGATCCCAGCAGATGGCTGAGTATAAGGGTCAGAAGGAGAAAGCAAAGACTCTTTAAGATGAAGGTCGTCAAATACTCTGTGTAAAGTCTCCACAGCAGATAACTTTTGCAAGTGTCCTTGGTAACAGTTCTGTGTGCCACTCGGGTTTGGAAAATCTTTACTTCGTAAACGGTGCTCAGAAGACAGACCTGACAAGTCAACATTGTTTCCAGTGCTAGATGCCAACATAGGAGGAAACAATCTCAACAGATAATTCCTGTAACAAATAGAATTGCACTTTTTAGGAATGACCAAACACATTTATGTTACATTATAGCTTTGTTCAGAGTTTAGTGGGTTTTTTTCAAAATGCAAAGCTACTACTAAGACCTTTGCTAAAGATACGATTTCAAGCAGTTTTGTCACAGGAATTAGTGATAAAAAACTATTAGCGTACTAGACTGTTGACAGCAGATAATTATTTCCTGAAGTCTATTTTTTATTGTTTTTTCCAGTCTACCTTTAATGTGTCACATTATGCTGCTTCAATCACAACTATTTGTCCTTCATATCTTCAGAAACTTCATTATTGATTCTTAAAGAGTTTCTGTATTGACATTTGAACTTCTAGAGCATTTTCCATAGAAAGATTCCATAGAATTTGAAAAGAAAATTAACCTTCCCAACATCTCCGCAAAGCTGATTCCTTATTTCTTTTTTTAATTACATTTCCTTGTTAAAGAAAAGTATCTTTTTGCCCCCAGCAAGAAAACATTTATTTAAATCACTTGCTATAAGGTTTTCCAGTCATTCTTTTAAATATATACATCATCCTGCTCAAAGTTTAACAACATTTGTAAGCCACCAGATACAGACTTGACTCCTGCAGTGCTTGAAAACATCTGATGACCTCTCCTCTTAGCAACCTTCTATGACAACTAATTATGTTTTAAGATAGGGAAGATAAAAATTCAAGAGAAATAATGCACTAGCAAATCGCTCTCTTGATTTTTCCCCCCAAATACTAACTATCTAAGAGAAGTCAGTAAAGTCACTGTTAACTATATAGTCTCCACCATTCTATTTTTTGCAGGGAGGAGGAGGAACTCAGATCCTCCTGGTGGAATTTCCTCACCAAATGTTTGGGGGCAACAAATAGTGCAGCCCAGTCAGGAGGCTGCAGGACCTGCCAACAAATCCTACCAATTCCAAGAGATCCACAAGCTCTATATGTCTGCACTGGTTCCGGGTCTCTAGTTCTTCCCCAAGCCAACTGCCACACAGTTCCAGTGGAGGTAGGCCATCAGGTCTGGTCGAAATTGTTCCCTAGGACCCCCAGGCCAGGAGAGAGCTGAGGAAGCATACTATAGCACTATACTATCACAACTCTGTGAGAAGCTCCTTTGGGGACCAGAAGGAAGTTGGGTAATGGAGAAAAGCTGCAACAATGTATGTTACCCCACCCTTGAAGCATCCACTTCACTCACCACATGGAGAGGTATCTGGCATGAAGAAGGTGAAGGGCAGAATTTCCCCTCCCAGCATATGTTTTTTAGAAATGATCAGGCATGGTAAAAATAGGAAGTGTATGCCTTAAAAGCAGACATTTATCTCAAGCTATTTGGTATCACAGAAAAGCCTTTCAAATCTTCTGCATAAACTCGGAGATAGAGACCCACTGATGGTTCACTGCTTTGCATCAGCAACTCTTGAGACACTCAGTACACCTAATACGCTCTTCTCATGATAATTACCCAAAAGATGGCATGTAATATATTATGAGAAATCTAAAACTTCACTGATCAGTAATATTCTTGCATAATGGATGCATACTTGAGTACAAAGAGTTCATCTGTGCTAGAATTACGTTCTTAAAATGAGTTTGGCAAGCAGGGAATAACCCACTCTGCCCTAGACAAAGGACTGTGTATTTCATGTGTGACCAGCCTGATTGTCAGGCAGACATAAGGAAGGCACATTTACATGCAAGATAAACAAAGCCATAAGGACAGCAAGTGGGAGGATGGAAACTGCATCTCCAGGAAGCCTTCCTGCCTCGAAGCAGGATCAATGAACTTTGGAAAGCTATAGGGAGAGAGGAAAACCATTTTGGCACTGTCATAAAGAGATAGTTAAGGGTTAATGCCTCTTTTACTGGAAAGGGTTAAGAAGTTCACCTAGTCTAGCTGACACCTGACCAAAGGAACCAATGGGGGAACAAGATGGTTCAAAAGGGAGGAGGGAAGTTCCCTTTGTCTGGGTCGGTTTCACTTTGACCGGAGTGGGAAAGCTCCAGAATTCAGCCTCTTATTAAGCAGTGAGCATTAGTGAAGGAAAAAATAGGTTTATGTTTATTTCTTTGTAACTTGTCTCGTGCAATTAGAGGAACAGTCAAATTGGGTATTTGGATATATTTTTTTGTGTGTAACTAAGGTTTTGCCCAGGGGAACATCCTCTGTGTTTGGAATCTGTTGTCTGTGAGAGTAGCTGGTATGCTATTCTCTTCCAAAGGTTTTTCTTTTACCTTTCTTTTCTTGAATTAAAAGCCTTTTTTTAATACCTGATTGATTTTTTCCTTGTTTTAAGATCCAAGGGGTTTGGATCTGTGTTCACCAGGAAATTGGTGAAGTCTCTCAAGGCTACCCGGAGAAGGAAAGTAGTGCTTGCGAGTGGTGGCAGCCAGACCAGATCTAAGATGGTAATTGAGCTTAGAGCTTCTCACGCAGGTCCCCCACATCTGTACCCTAAAGTTCAGAGTGGAGAAGGAACCTTGACAGGCACCATCACTTGAGGAGTTAAAGGGGTCAGAGATCTTGAAATCACAGAATGTTGGACCATTTAACTCAAGTGCTTGAAGTCCCTGGGTATTAAGTATAGGTGGGAAACCCACTGAGGACAAGATTGTAACTTGCAGAAATTAAGTTTTAATCTTACAATTGTATTTTTACTCCTTTGCTGGTTACCCTTTCTCTATTTCTTATACTTGGTATCACTTAAAACTATGGGCTTTTGTTTAATAAACTTGTTTTTACTATAAACCAATTCAGTGTTTTGATTAAAACAGAGTGTTTGTCAAACCCCAGTTAAACTAATGAGCTGTTGTCTACTATCTCTTTTAAGGAGCAGTTCCAGGAGAGGATGGGACACTACAGGGAACAGAGTTTGGGGGAAATTTGGGACTTGGCGGACAGGGCAAGTTTTGCAGTCACGCTGTTAAAAAGTAGCTTGCCAACAGAAACCAGGATGCGACCTGCATGCTTGAATGCCGGCTGTTGGTGTCACACAAGCATTTAAGGCACCCAGAGTTACAGAGCAGGTGATAACATAACTCCTTGCTGGTCTGGGTAGTACATGAAAGCATCACTAACTCCTTTTTCCTGTACCCAAAACATAGGCCCTTTTGGATGGCAATCAAAATGATGGCTCTTTTCACTATGCCTGATCAATAGATCATTGCTTCTCTTTATAAAGGAAGTGTGATACAGCATGGCCAGAGGGCAGCATAGGAGTGTTAGCAGGGGGCCTTATTCCCTGCCAAGGGAGGAAGGTTTGCTTTAGATTAACTAGAACAGCTGTGGCCAATTAGAGCACCTGACTTCAATTAGAGCACCTGACTCCAGTTAGAGCACCTGACTCCAGTCATGGGATATAAACCCCTGCTTCAGTCAGACAGGGGGTGGTAGTTGAAGGAGAAAGGTTGGATTGGAGCAGAGTGCAGATTGCAGAAGAGAAGAGTTTGTCCAGAGAGAAATAGAAGGTTTGGAGGAGTGCTGCGGTGGATTGGGAAGCCCAACAGAAACCCTAGGTAAGGGGCACCAGGCTTGTATAGAAGAGAGGCGAGAAGCCCTTCACAAGCTGACGGGTATGAGAGGGAAGTAACCCAGGGGAAGAAACCGCTAGTCAAGTGGTTCACCACAACCCCAGGGCCCCTGGGTTGGGACCTGGAGTAGAGGGCGGGCCCAGGTCCCTCCCTCTCCACTCCCCTCCTCCAAGGACACTAGGGGAGTGATTAAGAACTGGTTCAGAGGCAAGCAATATCGCCCTGAACCTATCCCAGAGAAGAGAAAGCGCGAGACCCAGAGAACAATACCGGCAATTTGCCACAGAAGACACCCCAAAATTCACCACAGTAATAACAGGGAGAACCTCCTTTGCTTGCATAGTCCCACAACTTAATGGACATTGTCTTTTGAATAAGCAACTCATCAGTACAGCACCCAAGGTGCCATGTTATTTTCTTCTGCTACATACAAATACATATTTTTTGCATTTGAAAAACAAAAATGGTAGAAATTTAACTTTCATGTTCCTACAATATGATTTGTGTAGATCCCACTAGCAAACATCAGCACAGTTGTATAATTAAAAGTATGATTTAGTCAGACCCCAAAGTACCTTACAGAACATAAATCTGGTCCCTGCTCCCAAATACTTTACAATCTAAAAAGACAAGACAGATGGATGATATGGGAAGAGATACAACACTAATGTTTTGTTTCTGATGTTCTCCTATTCAGTTGATTGAAGAAAAAATACTGATTTGCAGGACTGACTACTCTTCAGTGTGGGTTTCTCTCCTGCTGGTAATAGCTCACCTTAACTAATCACTCTCACTACAGTGTGTACGGTAACAGCCACTGTTTCACGTTCTCTGCGTGTGTATATATATCTGCCTACAGTATTTTCCACTGCATACATCCGATGAAGTGGGTTTTAGCCCACGAAAGCTTATGCTCAAATTTGCTAGTCTCTAAGGTGCAACAGCTACTCCCATTCTTTTTGCAAATACATTTCAGAATGTTCTGAATTATGAGCTAACTCTACCTTCAGATCTATCCACAGTCATACCTCCATTAATCCTCTTAATAAAACTAAAGTAACGGAAGACATTCATTTCTTTTCCACTTGCCATCTGCTGATAGAAGGATGACCAGAAGACTGCCTTTCTACTTTAGTTTATTAGTAACAGATCTTTCCAATTTAACTTGATGATAGCTTATTTAAATGATGATATCTTAAAACTCAGTACTACATCAGACAACACCTAAGTTGTCCTGCCAAATGTCTACTGGTAAGTAAAAGATATAAAACTTTAAATTGGAAGAAACAACACCATGCAAGTTTTCAGTAAAAACTTACCAATCTCTAACTGGTTCTGGCTTGTGTGCCTCATCTAGGATGCTCGACACTAGCCTAAACATATCTGGGTCACTGCCAGAGTAAAACAGAGTTGTCTGTGCTCTGAAAAATAAAACCCAAAGAGACAGGATCATATCTTCAGGAGAAAAAACAACCAATAAAGAGTAACCACACAAAAGTTTGCCTTCAGATTTCTTTAGCTGTAACATATTATAAATAGAGGAGGAGGAGAAAAGGAAGCTTCCTCACCCACCAAGAATTAATGGAATAATGTTCTTTGCAGATGAGAAGCTAAGTATTATCTTCTAGCATACCTAGACAGGAAACACATATTTGAATAGTTGGCACGTTTTAAAGCACCAGGATTGTGGCCCCTTGTGCAGATCTCAGCCCTCACGCAGGAAGCATTGGTTTGGGGTTCTAGAATGTTTACTGGGGCGTTGGATGCCCACATCCTTTTCTTGATTTGATACAGTTAACTTAGGACATTGTAACACATCTAAGAAGTTAACTTTGTAGCTCCCATTTGCATTTCTTTGTCATCATGTTGCCTGCTCACTCAGCTTCTTTAGTTCCCTCTAGTCCTGACTAACCTAAGGAACTGTGCCAGCTGCAAATTTTGCTATCTCACTGCTCGCCCCCCTTTACAGATCATTAATACATTAAACAAAAAGGAGCCTAGGGTGGAACCTTGGAGGCATCGTACGGTTTATATTTTGACAAGACCAAAATTGGCCACTTACTCCTAAACCTGGCCAATACCTAAAACTTAGGTCAACCTAACTATGCTGCTTAGAGGTTTGAAAAAGTCACATTCCGAAAAAACATAATCAAGCCGATCACAGCCCTAATATAGACACCGACTAGGTCAAAAGAAGAATTCTTCTGTCATCCTAGATAGCACCTCTCAAGGGAGTGAATTTCAAAAAAACCCTTTCCATCACTGTAGCAAGAATCTACACCACAGCTCAGCAGATGCAACTTGTAATACTTGCAGTATAGACATAACCCTTTGCTTCCTAGCTCCTATTCAGATTTTGATCCATAAGAATACTTCGCCTCTCAATCCGTGACTACGTAGTTTCTTTATTGAGGGACCTGGACAAAGGCCTTTTTGGAGTCCAGATAAACATCAACCAGTTCTCCTTTATCCATTACCTCATTGACGCGTTCAAAGAATTTTAATGTGGAGTCCTCATGGCACCTTGGAGATTAACATTTATTTGGGAATAAGCTTTCATGGGCTAAAACCAGCTTCATTAGATGCATGGAGTGAAAAATACAATAAGCAGGTATATATTTTCTATCTGCTGATACTCACACCTTCTTGTCAACTGTTGGAAATGGGCGACATCCACCTTGATTGCACTGGCCTTGTTAGCACTACAAAAGCAATTTTCCCTCTCTTGATAGTCACCCTTTCTGGTCAACTGTTCAGAATAGGCCGCTTCCACCTTAACTGAATTGGCCTCATTAGCACTGACACCACCTGGGCAAGGCAACTCCCATCTTTTCATGTGCTGTGATATATATAAAGCTTACGGTATTTTTCTCTCCATGCATCTGATAAAGTGGGTTTTAGCCCACAAAAGTTTATGCCAAATACATTTGTTAGTCTCTAAGGTGCCACAAGGATGACTCAGGGCTTTTCCTGATACAGACTAACACGGCTACCCCTCTGAAAAGAATTTTAAGACAATAATGAGACATTTTCCTCTCTAGAAACCATGCTGGTAAAACCCTAATCATGCCATGATCCTTCAAACATTTTATTTTCTCTTTTAAATGGTCATTTCAATAAATTTGCCAGGCACAGATGCAAAGCTTTGTGAATCGTAATTCCAGTCACCCACAGACCCTTTTTAAAATAGATATACAAATTTGCTGCCCTCCACTCCTGTGAAACAGTGGCTGACTTAGATACCAGTCGAGCTAGTTCTGATACCTGGAAACTTATGGAACAAATTATTAAACAATCTCGCTGTAAGCAGCTAGAGGATAACAGGGTTATAAATGGAGTTGTCAAGAATGAATCATGCCATATTAACTTGATTTCCATTTTTGACAAGGGTATTGGCCAAGAAGTTAGAGGGAAGCTGTAGGTGAGAGATCTTGATGTTATTAAGGCTTCTGACACTGTCTCAGAGGACATTCTCATTAGCAAACTAAGGAAATGATTAAATTACTAGCAAGTGGGTAAAAAACTGGTTGAAAGACCATACTCAAAGAGTAGTTATCAATGGTTCTGTTGCCAACTAAGGCATGTATCTACTGCCTGCAGAGGTCTGTCCTGAAGCTGCTGCTGCTCAATAGTTTCATTAATGACTTGGACAGTAGAGTGGAAAGTATGCTTATAAAATCTGAAGCAATGGGTTTAAATTGCAGCAAGGGAGGTTTAGGTTGGCCATTAGGAAAAACTTCCTGTCAGGGTGGTTAAGCATTGGAACAAACTGCCTAGGGACGTTGTGGACTTTCCATCATTGGAGGTTTTTACGAACAGGTTAGACAAACATCCCTCAGAACTGGTCAGTCATGTAGTCCTACCTTTAGAGCAGGGGACTGGATTAGATGACCTAATGAGGTCCCTTTCAGTCCCACACTTTTGTGATTCTTCACAATATTCTCACCAGTGAAGACTGATTCAAAAAAAATAATTTAACTTCTCAGCAATGCTTTTATCTTCCTTAATCTCTCCCTTTAACCCCTTGAGTGACATCATCTGGAGTTCCTCACTCCCCACACAGGAAGACTCTTGGAAATATCTGAGAACAAAGACTGACCTGGGGGAAGTTCTGGACCTAGGCTAAAGGATTTCTAGCCTGTGAATAAAAGACAGGGGGATTCCAAGCTGTAAAGCAAGTGCAGCTTGGCCCCTATTAACCTGCAGCCTGCTTGTATCATTTCTCTGGGTAAAAATCTGCTAAATCATATCCAGTCTATTTAGTATATTAAGGTTAGTTTGCGATTTTTATTTATTTCCTAGGTAATCTGCTTTAAGCTGCTAGACCAGTGGTTTTCAACATTTCCTGATTACTGTACCCCTTTCAGGAGTCTGATCTGTCTTGTGTACCCCAAGTTTCACCTCACTTAAAAACTACTTGCTTACAAAATCAGTATGTAGCCTGTTGTAAAACTAGGCAAATACCTAGATGAGTTAATGTAACCCCTGGAAGACCTCTGCGCACCTCTGGTTAAGAACCACTGCACTAGACTATAAACCCCAGAAAGCCAGCACATGCACGCTTACAATACAGGTGGTCATGGAGATCCACACACACAGGTCCCCTAACCTTCATCCATTTGTGCTGTGCAGTAACAACAGGAAGAAAGTGGCATTCACCGTGCCCCTGCTGTTATAGAAGACAGCTCCCTCTGTCACCACAAAGGATCATAATGATGTGATGTAACAAGGAGGCTGTGGCAAACTCAGGACAATTAGCTACCAGGAGAGGGGTAGTAATTGGTCCCGGAAGGCTTAGCCCTAGAGGAATAAGGTTCAACTGGGACAGGAGTTAGCAGGGGACTAATCAGGTTCAGCTGGCTCCAATTGCCGGAGACCTTTTTAAAACCTCCCTGGCAGGGAAGCAATGTGGGGGTGCTGCTGAAGAGTAGCTGCCAGCAAGTAGGGGCAGCTAAACTCTGAGGCTCTCCTTGGAAGGCAGATTGCATTCTCCCCAGAAGGAGAGGAAACTAGAACAAGGGGCTGGCTGAGAAGGGATTAGCCAGACCCTGTGAGATTGGGAAGGGGTTTTTTTTCTTTTCTTTTTCTTTTGCCCAAGCCTGTGTCTCCGGGGCTAAAAGGGACTGAGCTAAAAAACGGAGAGGCAGGGACTTTGCCACACGGCCTTTTCAAAAGGTAAATATTTGTCATTAGACCAAGATCAAGATTTGTCTGATACTTGACTTTCCCAGTATGTTCCCTAATAAAGATATTTTAGGTCACATATTAAAAAAGTATAACAATGATTTCCAGAGTTATTTCACAAATGCTATTAAATTATGGTAATTTCTTGCCCATGAGTTTCTGTAGTTATTCCATAACTTCTTCCTTACAATACTTAGGAACCAAACCCTCACACTCCTGCCCAATACAATTTTCAGCCTTCCAGAAAACAGCCTAAGATTACACTTATTTAATACCTTTCTTTTGTGCAGTACTGGAAAGCAGTTGCTGTGTTGCTATCATCTCTACACACAGACCGATTACTATATAACCAGGATGATTCCAGAGGTGGGGATGGATTTGTGATCTCTCCGAACAACGGGTAGAATATCCACGTGTCCATTTTTTGTTTCTTGCCGTCTACCTGCATTGAAAAGAGAGTGACCAATTTTACCATGTGAGGAGTTGATATAAGTGAACAATAAAGGGCATCTCTTTTGAAAAAAGGAAGTTCGGTTTTTAAAAGAGGCAACATTGTTTCTTTCTGAAAACTTTGTATCAGCCAATGCATACATCTGATTTAAAATAAAAATCAGGATGTGTTATTTAAATCAGTTTTTCTTTTAAAAAATAAACCTATTTATAATTCAATTTGAAATTGGGATAACTTATGTTAAGGCGTTAATATAGTATGATCTACTAAAATAAACTAACTCATATTTAAGAAGTACATGTTTATGCTGAAATTCTAAAGAAAGTTAAGCCACTGAACTGGTGGAATTCACTGTGCTGAGCACCTGAAGTACATTTCTTGAAGTGTTAACCAGATTGTGATAACAGATGCCTCTTACAAAGCGGCAGAGAGAATATTTTCTTTATTTCAGCTTATTCAACTAGTTTGTTTAATGGCTACTTCACTGAAAGTTGAGAAATGGATTCAGAATTAAAAAAAAAAAAAGAGGCAGAAAACCTGCTTTCCTTTTCCAGTCTAAGCCCAAGAACTAGGTGAGAAAGGACAAGAGCTCCTGTTGGTAAAATCTAAAAGAAATGGTCAGCAGAAACCAGCAGGTCAATTCTCTAACTACAGATAATATTCCTTGATCAAATCAGCTTTCAATGAAAATATGTTGTGCTAAACTTACACATTAAAAAGCATGCCCAGCACATTTTAGGCAGGTTCGGGGCCAGCTCCAGGCACCAGGAAAGCAAGCAGGTGCTCGGGGTCCCGTGTGCAAGGGCAGATGCAGCCTGGGAGCTGTACTTCCTATAGAGCCAGCCCTGGAGCAGGGAAAGAACTACATTTCCCAGCACTCCTCCATGTTCACTCCTGGGAAGAGGCCTGCTCAGCTTTCAGCTTTTTCTCCCTTTCGGTGGAGAGGGCAGGAAGACCTCCCTGGTGGATGGGTAGGGGAGGGCTGGGGAGAGAGCTCTGGAATTGACTTACACCAATTCTTGTATTTTGGAAGATTTTTTCAAAAGTTTCTGGGGAGCTGCAATGGCCAGGAGAGTGAAGACAATACTAGAAGCAGGAGAAAAAAAGGTCTTTCTTTACTTCCTTGGGCCATTGTACAGTGAACTGTGAATATCCGGCTTCTGTTTCCCCCCTAATTCTTTGCCCTATTAGGCTGCTGTAGCACCCCAGAAACATATGTTGTTTCTATGCTAATAAAAATGTCAGCGGAAGAGAATAGGGAAAATGCCAGGGAAAAGCTTCCTTTTTTTTGTGCACCTTTCTGAAGTTTTATAAAGTTGACATCTATTTTTGTCCTTTATTTAAAGTTAGGTCAAACCCACATTTCAAGGTATTTCATAACGTGCCATGTTTAGAAATTCTTTTCTACCAATACAAATGGCTTCAGGACCACAATACACTTTTCTCTGCACTTCCTGTGGGCAAGTGAACAGAAAAAAACATTTTCAATCTCTGTAGAGATTCTTGAATGTATGCAAATGCTGTGAGTGGTAATTACCACCTTAGAGCAGTGCCGCCTTCTCTTC
Source organism: Chelonoidis abingdonii (assembly GCF_003597395.2). Classification (NCBI taxonomy): domain Eukaryota; kingdom Metazoa; phylum Chordata; order Testudines; family Testudinidae; genus Chelonoidis; species Chelonoidis abingdonii. The sequence goes on along the minus strand of NC_133786.1, from coordinate 505,269 downwards.
CTGCTTGCAAAGAACTAGAAATGAGCTGTACACAGACACCTCATCAAATATTTCTTTTCTTTTCACAGTGCTATTAAAAGAAACAACTGTCAGGACACCTGGACCAGTATGAAAGAGGATTTTGTAATTAGCTTTAAGAACTAGGCCAGGCATGTAGGGTCCTGCAAACAAGAAACTTTTAATTTTTTTTAAAGCAGCATACATCCCTGGAGTTAACCTTTGTATTTTGACACAACTTCCTTAAATGCTTTACTCTCATTAATAGTCAGTAGGGCTCAGATGCTCAATTGTACGGTGTATGTTTAAAATATTTTTTTTTCATTTGTATAAGTAAGTTGACATTAAACTTTTATCAATAAACTTTTGGTAACTGAATTGTTTTCTTAACTATGTGAACAGTGGACTATTTTTTTACAGTCTGAAACATACCCACCTATATTTTACCTCTCAACTATGTTAAACGTGTATGAATGAAATTTGTATTTGTTTCTTATTGGCATATTTCCACTAATTTTGTGGGGAGGAAGAGCAACTAACTTCATTTTAATTATACCAAATCTGCTGTGGTATCCAAATTGCGGAGTTGGCTTTTTAATCAGTCAGTGTCGCCATCACAGTAAAAATATGCATCCAGTGAAGTGCAAGGCATTAATACGTTTATAGCTGTTACCACAGAAGCTCTACTCCTCTCTTGGTTTGGATAGGCCCCCATCGTAGCATCTGAGCACCCAGGAAAGTTAATGAGTTGCCTGACTAGTGATAGGATCCATGTTCTCCCTTATTTAAAGCTGGGCACTAACAGCTGGATTGGTTACGTTTTTCACAAAACTTATGGAGATGAGGGAGACAAAACTTAGACTTGTAGGAAAATGGGAGATTCCGTCTTTACTATGTCGTTGCTGTTGCACCACCATATTGTGTAAGCTATCCCAATACAGAATTTTGTTAAAGTGTGGGCTTTGGATCAGGCCATGAAGTAATGAAAGGTTAGAGTGGCTGAGAATTGAATTTAAACATGGTGCATGGATGGCACCAGGGGAGTACGTTGTGCATTTCAAACCATTTGCCTTGCAGATTTAGCCGTTACATGTATATATATAGAAATGCTCTAAGAAAGAAAGGCTGCCTCGCCTCAGAGTTTGGAACCCTCTCTGCTGTGAGTTCATGGGATGTGCTCCTTGCTCTCTCTTCAGCTTGATTCCTAACAGTAAGAGTACAAGGTAGCAAACACATAATGCAGTCAAGTTTCTATAAGGAAGAGCTTGAAACTACAGCCAATTGTTGATGTTTAATATTTTACACACATTTGGTTCCCTTACCTAAAAGGGATAGAAATTACCTGTAGCCCTTGATTTCCTGATTCTCCTCGTGCACTAGTTTTCCATCAGTGTCAATCCAGCAACCTTAGCAAAGCTACTCCAGTTGCCAGGAGAATTTGCTTATCCAGTGTAGTTTCTCAGCGCAATCTAGAGGGAGTTTGGTATGTGCTTCAGAATGAAAATCTCCTTTCTTTGTAGCCTGCACCCAATTCCCAGGTTATTTTAAGTGCCATCAGAACTGAGTCATTTCAACAGCCCATTTGGGAACTAGTTTGCTTTGTACCATTTTACCACTTCTGTTGCTTTTTCTGTGCCTGACTGAGAGCGTCAGATAAAAGGGCGGTGGGGGAGTTATCAGCAATTCAAAGGAAATAGTGCGAAGGGAAGTTTCTATGAATCCATGAAGTCAGTGTACAGGAAGTGCTTTTATTTCCTTTTCTAGGACAATCTCTAGCTCTAGGTGTATCTTACATGTATACACCTGTGGGTTAAACCATCCTGGACTCTTTGATTTTACCGTGTTACACGGTTGTCAATACACTGGAACTTGGAGGCTTATTTACTCAGTAGGGTGTGGAAATTATTCAGCTGGTGGTGTTTTCTTAGGACTAGATCCAAATGTCTCTCAATCCAGGGGTGGCTCTAGGACCAGCAAAGCAAGCAGGTGCTCGGATGGCTCATTTGTAGTGGCGGCAGGGATCCAGCCTGGGAGCTGAGAACCAACGGGGCCCTGGGAGCAGTAGTTCCTTGGTTAGCTCATGCTGCAGCTTGCTGTGAATGTAGAGCTGCTCTGGGAAGGGTACGGAGACCATATTTTAACATTCAAAAAAGAGGACACTCCCCGACTCGGTCAGACCCCCTGTGCCCGGCCGCTGGCCCTCAGGACTGCCCTGAATCCCCCCGCAGCCACCCAGGCAAGGCCTGCCTGGAGGGCCAGAGAGCAGATATCTGGCTTCACCCCGTAGGACCCACCAGGGACCCACTGCCCCCCAAACCGCAGAGGGAGACCCCGGCCCCAGGGCGGACTCACCTGCACTAGCTTGGGCCCCCTGCACCCAGCCCCCAGCCTGCAGGACCACCCCAAATCCACCAGCAGCCACCCAGGCAAAGCCTGGTCTGGCGACGGGTGTCCAGCTCCCACAGGCTTCCTCCCTGGAGGACCAGCGGCCCCCAAAGCCAAAGAAGGAGATCCCGGACCTGGGCCACACTCTCCCAGACTCAATTGGTCCCCCTGCGCCCGGCCGCCGGACTACCCCCAATCCACCAGCGGCCTCGCCTGGCGGGATAGATGGTAGGTGTCTGGCTCCCTCCCGCTTGCCTCATTCAGGACTTACAGCCCCCACAGCCACTTTGGCGACACTGGGCCTGGGGCGGACTCGCCCTGAGCCATTCGGGTCCCTGCACCCACCTGCCGTCCTCCAGGACCACCCCAAATCCACCAGCAGCCACCCAGGAGAGGCCTGGCCCAGCAGGACAGACGGCAGGTCTCCAGCTCCTGCAGGCTTCCTCCCCGGAGGACCCGCAGCTCCCAAAGCCACAGGGGAAGATCCCAGACCCAGGCCAGACTCTCCCAGTCTCAGTCGGTTCCCCTGTGCCTGGCCACTGGCCCCCAGGACTGACCCAAGTCCCTCCGCAGCCACCCAGGATGCGCCCACTTGCGTACTGCCGCTCTCTGTCTGTGTCTAAGTCAAGCTTTCTACCCACACTGGCAGCCAATGGGCTGTGACTAGGAGAACAGGGGCTGCGGGTCGGGAGTGAGGGGCAGCAGCAGAGGGGTGACTAGGGAGCCCAGGCCTGGAACAGCAGGGGCTGCAGGTCGGGAGTGAGGGGCACCGGCAGAGGGGTGACTAGGGAGCCCAGGGCTGGGATAAGAGTGGCTGCGGGTCGGGAGTGAGGGTCACCAGAAAAGTGGTGAGCAGGAAGCTCTGGGCTGGGATAGCAGGGATAGCCTGCTGCCAGTCTGGGGTTCCGTCTGCCGGCTCCTGCCAGCCGGCTCCTGGCCACTGGCCCCGGGTCCCCTTCACCCAGACTGGCAGTGGGCTGAGTGGGGCTGGTGACTGGGACCTCAGACCCACAGTGGGCTGAGTGGCTCAGCCTGCTGCCGGCCCAGGGTTCCATCCATTGGTCCCACTCAGCCCGCTGCTGGCCAGGAATCCTGTTCACCCAGGCCAGCAATGGACTGAGGAGGCCGGCAGTAGGGACCTCGGGAGGCAAGGGGCTGGCAGTGGCCTGAGCAGGGCCTCCCCCCCCAAAAATTATCTTCATTAGAGAAGGGGTACGCAAATGTTGTAAGTTTGGGAAACACTGGTCTAGATGAACACACTCTAAGGTGGGAGCAAAATTGGCTGAAAGATCCTGTCAGCGTAGTTAGTGGTGGTTTGCTGTCAAACCAAGAGGACATGTCTTGTGAATCCCTTACTATTCATTTTCATTAATGACTTTGAGAATGAAATGGAGACTATGCTTTCAAAACACACAGAGAACACCAAACTGGGGTGGGGGGGTGGCAAGCACTCTGGAGGACAGGATTAGAATTCAAAATGACCTTGACAAACCAGAGGATGGGTATGAAATCAACAAGATGAAATGCAATGAAGTACAAAGTTTGACACTTAGGAAGGAAAAATCAAATGCACAACTACAAAATGAGGAATGAGTGGCTAGATGGTAGCACAGCTGAAAAGGATCTGGGGTTTCTAGTGGACCAGAAATTGAATGAGTCAGCAATGTGATGCTGTGATGAAAAAGGCTAACAAGATTCCCGGATGCATTAACAGGAGTGTTGCACGTAAGACATGTGAGAGAACTGTCCCACTCTACTGGGCACGGGTATTGCCTTCACTGGAGTACTTTTAGAAAGATGCGAAGAAATTGGAGAGAGTCCAGACCTCAGCAACAATAATGAGAAAAGGTTTAGGAGACCTAACATCTGGGGAAAGGTTAGAAACCTGGGTATATCAGTCTTGAGAAAAGAGACTTGAGGGGGAAATCTGATAACACTTTTCAAATAAGTTAAGGGATGTTGTAAAGAGGACGGTGATCAATTGTTCTCCATGTCCAGAGAGTAACGGGCTTAATCTGCAGCAAGGTACATTTAGGTTAGACATTAGGAAAAGCTTTCTAACTATAACGGTAGTTAACTCTGAAATAGGTTACCAAGGGAGATCGTGGACTTCACATTATTGGAGGTTTTTAAAAACAGGTGAGTCAAACATCTGTCAGGGCTAGCATAGGTTTACTTGATCCTGCCACAATGAAGGGGGTTGGACTTGACTTCTTGAGGTCCCTTCCAGCCCTACATTTCTATGAATCTATGAATCAGCTGAGGAGGTGTGCACCAGGGTGTGGTGTCTTGGGAAGGTCTGGATATAACTCCATGTGGCTGTTTTACATAGGTCAACAAGAGGTACACCCCCAAGGGAAGCTTCTGAAATAGGCTTTGCTCTGGTGGAGAAGCTTCTCACCAATTGCGGTGGAGGAGTCTGACAACTGGTAGCAGAGCAAGATACAACCAGAAATCCACTTCGTTTTTGCAAGAAGATTGCGTGCCCTTTCATGCATTCCAGAAAGGTAATGAAGCCACTAGATGACCTCCTAAATAGCTCTGTTCACTGAAGAGAGAATCCCAATACTTGAGGTACATCCAAGCTGAAATTTCTGTTCCTCCGTTGTGGTATGAGGTTTGGGGAAAAAACAAAAAAACAAAACAGGGAAGTGTGTGAATTGGTTCTGATGGAAATGAAAGAAAACATTGGTGACAAATTTAGGGTGTAGTTCCACAAGCAGAAAAACTGCAGGATTGAGCAGGTATTTTTGGATCTATTCAATCCATTCTATACACATTAATTTGAAAACAAAAAGCTTGTCTTTTAAAAATCACTTTCTAATTTAAAAGGCAACATTTAGAAAAGAGAGGGACATATGCTAGATTCCTACAGTATTGATAACTAAAATCATTCACCTGGCATTTTCATAGTGAAAGTGCGTCTCAACACCTCTGACCGATGCACAGGTGAATTGCCCAGTCTAGATCAGGTGGAGGTCTCACCTGCTCCATAAGATGTTTTCTGATCCTCAACTCCCATGCCCATTGGGCAAGGAGCAGTATGTGCATCTGGTCGAGATGTGTGCTTTTCCAAGGCAGTACAAGCACTTCTGAAGCTTGTCGCTGACCAGGAAGGCTCGAGGGCAAGAAACACAATTTTTGAATCCTGTATCCTTGGGGGTATAATTCAATCTCCACAATGGGCTATGGGCAAGGAGTTCCCAAAGGGGATATATGACTCTTCAGTACCCAAGTGCAATAAATAAAACTATCTAAGAAGACCTGGATGTGCACTAGTTAAAGTTGAAAGAACTTGGAGAACAGTGGATTGTTCCATCTCAGACCATGAGGTGCTAAGAAGGAACAGTAGAGGCAATTGGTACACACCACCCCTTACACTTTTGGTTCAGAGCATGAGGAGGGGAAGAGCAAAGGCAGAACAACGGACACCCCCAGCAAGACTCTCGTGGTCTCAGACGCATGAAGCCAATGCATACCCACAATGGAACACACATGGGCTGGCACATGAAGAACCAGATGGAGAATGGCAAGTGGTGGGCAGAGAAACTGGGAGGCAATGACAAATTCTTAACTCCCATTTTCAGAAAACTGAAATAATCCACACGCACCGAGAAGATCGAAGGCTATAATCTGATTTACTGAAAATCTGATTTCTTATTCCTCTGAAATAATTTTGCAGCATTGTAAAGCTGATTTAGTCCACTGAATATTTAATGTTTTGCAAATTTTGTATATAGTATTAGTTATTGCGTATCAAACTTTTCCAAGGTGAGTATTTTAGTGACCTTTTCAACAAATACTTTGATTTTGAGCCTATTTTGTGCCCTTACTATTCACAATCAATCTTATAATGCAGCTGTTTATTTTATGCCACATCTTACAGCACAGAAACTCTATTGGTTAGGTATTTGGGTGTGGCATAATAAAGTGCAACACAAGTCCTTCTACAAGGTCCAGAAACACTATCAACTACACTATTCCTTAGCAATGGTACTGTATTTGGGATTGCGTACAGAACGAATCTCTCTGCTTAACACACAAAATGTCAATCTACCATCAGGTTATTTGCATGTCCACTTTTAGGACTTTCTGTTTCATGTAACCGTATTTTGTGCTGAATAAACTCTGACGCCAAAGGCTGAGGGGGTTAATTAGCACTGTGGGAAGCACTGGTTAGCTATTAAAATATTCAATCACGAACATGTTTTTAGCTGCAGGAAATGTGAAGCTGGACAACCATGTTTGTTATTCACACTGGAGGAGAACAGAAGGCAAAGCGTTAACTAATCAGAATGCCGAAATTTCAATACAGGATGGTTAAAGTAAAGTTTTAACTGTGCAGTTCTCATGTGGATGGCAGAAATAATCCCATGTCAGTGATACTCTCTCGAAATAATTCTTCTCTTAGCTACGACTTCTCTCCTTTCTTCCAGTTGTTAGACTCCCCCTTTCTACAGCAAAATGAGATAAGAGAGAAATCATTATTACTCTCTTATGGATTTCAAGTCACATCTCCCTCAAATGCTACAGCGGTGTCTTCCCCCACCCCCAGGACTGGGCCTTTTGGAAGATCAAATCATAAGAACATTTTTTTCCATTTATATATAAAATATACACGTGCACACACACAAAGTGCAGACATTATAGTTCAGTTTACTCATTTTGTTTAATGTGATATGTTTTGATTTGGGTTTATCATAGGTACAGGTGTATATAATTTGTTAAAGTACAGCCTTAGTGCAAACTACCGTTGCATTATCAAACACTTTTCCCACTATGCGATGCAACTGTTCAACCTGTAGGAAACTACAAGTGTTAAATGAGCTACAAAAAGCTTCCCCCATTCTCTAGTGACTTAGAAACGTGTGCATTTACAAGGTAAATTTTAAAAAAATATATATATCAAATGTCAAGGACAACATAGATTCACAACATCTCTGCACATGCAAATGACAACTCATTGAGTTTTGCTTCTTTGTAAGTTAACCATAAGAATTTTCCCATATTTTTTAGCTTCTCTATAGGAGTTACTTAATTTTGTCTAAGGCCTGGGCTACACTAGCAGGGGGACGGGGGGTTCGAACTAAGCTATTCACGTAGCTGAAGTTGAAGTATCTTAGACTGACTTACCTGGCCGAACTCAAGGTGGTGAGTTGACTGCGCTTACTGAGGTTGTGTAAGAACACAAAGATGAGTTGCATATAGACGTAAACACGAAGTAAGATCATTGACTATATAAATCCACAAACCTGTAATGCAGCAGGAACTCAGAACCTTCTAGTTAGCAGAACTCATAGAGATTAAGTTCTGATTGTTTTCCCCTTAGTTGGCATAAGGCCTGATCCAAAGCCCACTGAAGTCGATGAGAAGCTGAAGAGCTTCCCGCTCTCTTCAAATGATTTTGGATCAAGACTACATATACATGGATTTTCAAAAAGTGAAAATATAAGCTGGCAATGAGGAAAAACAGATCTCAGTCTCTAACAAAGAAAAAACTGACCTGGTTTTGATCATTATATAACACCTTCAAGACGAAAAAGTTAAAATACAACAAATGTCAGGGGGGATTTCAAAAGATGATTTATTACATGGGCTCTATTTTATAAACAGAAATAAAACCTTAAGTTCCCTGAGAGTTGTGAATTCATACACAAAGGACACTAAAATAACGTAAATATATCCTGCAGATTTTTTCCAGCTATGAAAAATTTTTCTTTTAGAGGAAATAGGAGCGTGTGCACTTTGTAATGCTATTTAATTTGAATGGCCACTGACAGATAGCATTGATATTTCTTCTTACAAATCCTCTCAGATTACAATTTTAAGCCACTAAAATACTGATGCATCTGCACCTATGAGTGGTGTCAAGACTGGACAAACGTTTGAAATCACTAGAAAGCAGAATGGGCAAGGGCCCCATCCTGTAATCCATATACATCCTCAAAGACCAAAGGAATTCTCCATGCGGAAAAACTGCAGGATTGAGCAAATACTTTCAGGATTTATGTAATCCACCATGCTATCTGTTATATAATTCAGTTTGCAAACAAAGTTTGTCCTTAAGGAAAGGACAATATTTACAAAGACCAAGGGGAAATGTATCAAATTTCTAAAGTATTGCTAAAACCTATTAACCTTTACAATATACTACAAAAATTCAATCACTTGGAATTTTATAGAGTCAGTGCTATTAGAGTAAAACAGTATCGGTCACTTAGGAGTAGTAATGGAGTAGACAGATTGCCTCTCCCCTCTCCCCCATTCTTCTACATAACTATATCTGTTACTCAGTTGTGAAGAGGCTGGCAACATCTCTAGGATTTTCATTTTTTAAAAAAAATTTATATCCTGTATACACCACCATTTTTAAACTGTGTCAGAACTCTTAACATCCAGGAGTTTAGCTTCAGGTGTGGTGTGGACTGGGGGTTTTATTTCTGGTGAGCCAAGTTAAGTCAACCCTTCTAAGCACAAACAGAAGACTGCCAACAAGGAAAGTCTCTCTCTCTCCCCAAACCAGGGAGCAAACAAGGCTTGGAATCATTGCATAAAGACATGCAGTATTTTTCTATTTACATCACTGCAGAGAGATTTGTGTATTTATCATAATTCACCATGTGATCATCCAAATAGACAGACCTTGTATCATTCTGCATGAGATGAGGTGAAGGATCACAAAAAAGTGTACTGAATATCACACATGCAATTATAAACCTTTACGGTCATGAGTAAACAGTCATTTATTCAAACATACACATATAGAGACTTTTAAAAGATCCATCCCATAACATGCAAGTCGGTCTAAACAGTAGCAAGAATACCCCTCACCTTGTCTCATGAGTCTGTATATTAAACAACCAAACATCTAGCCTGGTGAGATAGTTTGAGTGTGCCTACACGGTTGTGAGAGCAGTATAACAGTGTGAAAGACAACTCCCACATTCATCCCTCTTACAAGACTATGATACATTTTGTAAAAAGTGAGCTATTATTTGGACACTCGTAATCTGCTGAACATTATTGTCCTGGTAAAATATATGTGGTAACACTGTATATAAACAGATAAGATTCTACACTGTACAACATTGCTGTGACATGCTCCAAAGGTAGAAAAGTAGATCCTAACCATTTTTTCAGAGAAAAACACATTGAGAATCTGGGCAGGTATTGGCATAATCAAATGGGCTATCATCTGGTTAAGCAGCCATTATTTGGTAGGGAAAAGGGTGTGGATGAGAACTTTACATCTTGATAATGGAACAGCTAGGGGTCTTCCATGTAAACAGACTGACTGGTGCCTGACCTCCAGCTGAAGGTAATCCTCAAAGAGGGAAGAAGGGTATAAGAATGAGAACCAGAGGCTGCTAAACCATCTCTCTCCACTCATCTCTATTCACAACTTCATGAACATTTGAAAGACAAAGGAAGCATCGTTGAACTGGAGGGGGTTATTTTATCTAAACCAGTGTGTTTGGATTCAAGTGTTTGAGAAGCCCCACTTGAGAGAAGCTAGAGGCTGTGAATGAACTGGCCAGGAATGGTTGTTCTCACAGCAAAGCAGTTTAAAAGGCACCCCAGAGTGGGGAATTGAGGGGACACTGCTGTTCAGAAATCCACATATGGTTCAAGCTAATTAGTTGTTAAACAGTTTTTTAAACTGGCTTAAAAGCCACTGTGGCATTAAAAATAATTAGTCCAAAATAACCTCAAGAGCGATGTGTGACTCTTGCATTGGGAGAGGCCGGGCCCAAGGGCTGGAAGCTCCCTAGAAGTGTGGGAGGCCCATCGGTGCCTAGACACATCAGCCACACTGAACCAAACTTCTTAGCAAATGAAACAATGATTGTACAAACCTCTATAGACAGCACTGCTATTCAATTTCAATCCCTTCTATAATAGATTTAATTTAATGTAGCTGTTACCCTTTCTAAACCAGCTAGATAATCACACTTGATATCCAGAGCCTCATGAAGAGGCATGATGGACATTACTGTCAACATTCTGCAGTTTTTTCATATTTGATTTCAATCTTCATTTAAAATTTCCAATATGCATTAGTTGATGGTGCTTAATTGAAATAAGCCCTGCAGTCTGAATAATGATGAAATATCTAACCAGGTATCAGAGGGGTAGCTGTGTTAGTCTGGATCTGTAAAAAGCAGCAGAGAATCCTGTGGCACCTTATAGACTAACCGATGAATTGGAGCAAAAGCTTTTGTGGGTGAATACCCACTTCGTCAGATGCATGTCATGGAAATTTCCAGAGGCAGGTATAAATATGCAGGCAAGAATCAGTCTAGAGATAATGAGGTTAGTTCAATCAGGGAGGATGGACACCAATGTAATATACGCAGCCGTGTGCCAGCAATGCCCCTCTGCTAGATACATCGGGCAAACTGGACAGTCCCTATGTAAAAGGATAAATGGACACAAATCAGATATTAGGAATGGCAATATACAAAAACCTGTAGGAGAACACTTCAACCTCCCTGGACACGCAATAGCAGATTTAAAAGGTAGCCATCCTGCAGAAAAAAAACAAACAAAAACCAAAACCACACATTTCAGGACCAGACTTCAAAGAGAAACCTCTGAGCTTCAGTTCATTTGCAAATTTGACATCATCAGCTCAGAATTAAACAAGGACTGTGAATGGCTTGCCAACTACAAAAGCAGTTTCTCCTCTCTTGGTATTCACACCTCAGCTGCTAGAAGGGGGCCTCATCCTCCCTGATTGAACTAACCTCGTTATCTCTAGATGAATTCTTGCCTGCATATTTATACCTGTCTCTGGAAATTTCCACTACATGCATCTGATGAAGTGAGTATTGTCGGGGACTTGAACCCAGACAGCGAGGTTTGTTGTCTGACCGCGAGAGAGAAAGACAGCCAACACCAGCAAGGTCCGATCAAAAGCTCTTTATTGAAGGGTGCACACAACAATAGAGAGCAGCTTGTCTCCAGAGAGAACCAGCTTCTTCTTTACATCTTAGTATAAGCCTATATAGACAGTTCCGTTGCGTCATAGATTATTCACTTGAGCAACCCACTCCCTTCTTCTAACGACTAGAAACTAGACACCTTTAGTATACATGCATGACTATTCCCCTATGTTTTACAGCATTAGGTGATTAAGAATACCTTAACAAGCACCAAAAGTTAGGAATGTAGGGGCGTCAAAACAGAAAGAGAACAGGATCAGGGAGTGAAAGCAGGCAGGCTGAGAGGCTGGCTTCTTATCAGTTCTTCAGAGGAACTGCTCCTAACACAGCACACCTGCTACTATGCCAGGAATGCAGCCCCTCTGTTATCTCACTTTTTCCCAGCGCTTTGTGAGACATGCTGCTTCTCAGTATTTTTCCATTCAAGAATTTCCCAGAAACCTCTGTTAGCCTGACTTTAGTCAGGTTGACATACCTGTTTTTGTCTGCTATATCGTTATTCAGGCCTAACAGTATTCACCCATGAAAGCTCATGCTTCAATACGTCTGTTAGTCTATAAGGTGCCACAGGACTCTCTGCTGCTTTTACAGATCCAGACTAACATGGCTACCCCTCTGATACTATATTGATCAATGTTTTGTTGCATGGTTGGAGTCTGCAACTCCTGACATGAAACTGATACAGCAAGTCCCAGAAGTTGCCCTTAAATCTGAGATGCTGGCACTTCTCCTTTAACTGCTGCACACCCTCGTGTCCCTAGCCCCCTGCACTTCCTCTCCTTGTCCCTAGCCCCTGTATGAGGGTTCTCAAACACACAGCCCACAGGTAGTCCATGGAGCTATTTCCTGTGGCCTGCCATAGGCACCAACTCACCCCTCTGCCACTCCCCTCCTCCCCACAGTGTGCCACATCCCCACTCCTCCGCCTACCTTCCAGGGCTTCCTGATGCCAAACAGCTGTGCAGTGCTCCTGCGCTGAGTCTGCAAATGTCCCTTGTAATTTCAGTCCAGCAGTCTTCTGTCTCACTTACGTTTCTTCACCAGTACTATATTCTACAACGGGAATTTAGGATCTTGTCAACTCCCATTGAAATCAATGGAAAAATGTCATTGGTTCAATGGCAGTTAGATTAGATGCGTAGTCAAAAATTCTGCTGACGATGCATAAACCAGAATAGCGCACAGCTCATGCTCCTCCTCCCTGCCCCTATTCCAACCCCTTCCCCAAATCCCCGCCCTGGCTCCACCTCTTCTCTGCCTCCTCCCCTGCACACGGTGTCTCCCCACTCCTCCCCCCTCCCTCCTGTATCATCCTAGGACACGTCTTCCCCCTGCTGGGCTTCATCTTCCAGTAGTTCTTATCAAGCCCTGGCTTCCATCCAGGTGCAACATGTAAGGTTCATTGGCTACTTCTGGCCCCTGGTTACTCACTCGGGACTTATGTGGGATGTACACCCCATCACAGGCTGACAGAAATTTTTCTAACTCATACAATTAACAAATTAATGCTGCCAGTTAAGTGGCCAAAAATGAAACAGCTGTCAAAATTAGCACGGACTTTTTGCATTACAGTTTTTAAAAAGTTACTCCATTGACTTTTACTAGCAGACTGTATTACTTTATTTCCGTATCGTTGTATGAAACGGTTTCAGTGAAATGGCCCTTGGGCCAGTGCCAAAGTTTGCAGATGACACTAAACTGCTCAAGATAGTTAAGACCAAAGCAGACTGTGATGAACTTCAAAATGATCTCACAAAACTAAGTGATCGGGCAACAAAATGGCAAATGACATTGAATGTGGATAAATGTAAAGTAATGCACATTGGAAAAAATTACCCCAACTATACATACAATATGAATGGGAGCTAATTTAGCTACAGGTAATTAGGAAAAAATCTTGGAGTCATTGCGAATAATTCTCTGAAGATGTCCATGCACTGTGCAGCAGCAGCAGTCAAAAAAGCAAACAGGATGCTAGGAATAGTTGAAAAAGGGATAGAGAAGATGAAGAATAGCTTATTGCCTGTATATAAATCGATGGTACACTCACATCTTGAATACTGCGTACAGATGTGATCACCTCTTCTCAACAAAGATATACTGGCATTAGAAAAGGTTCAGAAAAGGGCAACTAAAATGATTAGGGGTTTGGAGAGGGTCCCATAGGAGGAAAGATTCAAGAGGCTAGGCCTCTTCAGCTTGGAAAAGAGGAGACTAAGGGGGGATATGATGGAGGTATATAAAATCATGAGTGATGTGGAGAAAGTGGATAAGGAAAAGTTATTTACTTTTTCCCATAATACAATAAACTAGGGTTCACCAAATGAACTTAATAGGCAGCAGGTTTAAAACAAATAAAAGGAAGTTCTTCTTCACACAGCGCACAGTCAACTTGTGGAACTCCTTGCCTGAGGAGGTTGTGAAGGGTAGGACTATAAAAGGGTTCAAAAGAGAACTAGATACATTCATGGAGGTAAAGTCCATTAATGGCTATTAGCCAGCCTGGGTAAGGAATGGTGTCCCTAGCCTCTGTTTGTCAGAGGATGGAGCTGGATGGCAGGAGAGAGATCACTTGATCATTTCATATTAGGTTCAGTCCCTCTGGGGCACCTGGCACTGGCCACTGTCGGTAGACAGGATACTGGGCTGGATGGACCTTTGGTCTGACCTAGTATGGTCACTCTAATTTTCTTATGTACTAGTCCTCGGGTGGCCCTCGTGGTGATTTGAGTTTGAGATCCCTTCCCACACCCACTGGTTTCTTACTCCACCAGCTACAGACAGCTCAGCTGGGCAGCCCTCCATGTCCACCTGCCGCTGCAATCCCAGTGCCGGGGAGAACCTGGGTTCCATGTTATTGTTTTGATTCTGCAATTCCATCAGTGTTCTCGTTAACACACATAACATAGAAATTGGTATGGAAGAGGCACAAGGACCTCTTTTGATTGCTGTACTGTTCAAATCATTTCAAATTTTTATACCAATGGTACTTGACTGCTATATGCCTTCAATGCACGGAAGTGAAGTCTCTAAAGGGATAAGACTGTTATTGAAAACTGTTGTTTTAAAGATTTAATTCATGTCTAGGTCAGGGGTTCTCAGCCTTTCCTTTCTGAGGCGCCCTCCCTTCAACATGCTATGAAAACTCCACGGCCCCTCTGTTCCACAACTGTTTTTCTGCAAATAAAAGCCAGAGCCGGCATTAGAGGGTAGCACACAGGGCAACTGCTCAGGCCCCATGCCACAGAGGGCCCTGTGGAGCTAAATTACTCAGGCCTTCAGCTTTCTGCCTTGGGCCCCAGCGTGTCTAACGCCTGCCCTGCTTGCTCTGTTCGAAGACCCTTGACTGATCGAGGTCGCCCATCCAGTCATTCACCTTTGTGGGTTCCTTATTCACAGCCAAACTGAATCCAGAACCAAAAATAGATTTCTCTTAGGGCCTCTGCTCATGCAGCTAGTCTCTCTGCTGAATAAACTCCAATAGGACCAGCACAAAGAACTAATCCTGCACCCCTTGGCTGCAGCCAGAGATTCAATAGCTGCTGAAGGACTTTTTCTACTATGGCACCTTTAGAATATTCAGACAACTCTCCAGCTACCTTATCTTCTACTTCTTTTTTCTTTACTACTTTTTTGTACTTTTAGCTTGCAAATTTCATGAAGAGGGGAAAGAGAAAACTCCACTCTTATGGCTCTCCTATTAACCTTCCTGTGCTTCTGCCCTACTCCATCATCATAAGATCTCTGCTCTTTTAAAATGTAACTATGGATCTCCAATGAATTCTCATACAAAAATGATTTCAAAAAACCACCCAATCACCTGTGATCCACAAAGCGATCACATTCTATCGGACGTCTCTCTCCTCATCCTCAAAGGAAACCCAAACAACATTTTCAAAAAATGAGCCTGAGAGCTTAAATTCATAACTCTGGTACACACTCAAATCCCTGACCTGAACAGACACTGGATTTATGGTTCATTACAACAATCTGCAATCCACTAGCCCCCTCTTTTTGTCTTATGACTGCAGAGGTGTTAAACAGGCCACTCTACCATGAATGGTCCCTTAGATTAGAATCATAGACTTTAAGGTCAGAAGAGACCATTATGATCATCTAGTCTGACCTCCTGCACAATGCAGGCCACAGAATCTCACACACCTACTCCTGTGTCTGAGCCATTGAAGTCCTCATACTGTGGTTTAAAGACCTCAAGCTGCAGGGAATCATCCAGCAAGTGACCTATGCCCCACGCTGCAGAGGAAGGCGAAACCCCCCCAGGCTTCTGCCAATCTGCCCTGGAGGAAAATTCCTTCCCGACCCCAAATATGGCGATCAGCTAAACCCTGAGCATGTGGGCAAGACTCACCAGCCAGACACCCAGGAAAGAATTCTCTGTACTAACTCAGATCCCACCCCATCTAACATCCCATCACAGACTACTGGGCGTATTTACCACTAGCAGTCAAAGATGAATTAATTGTCAAAATTGGGCTATCCCATCATACCATCCCCTCCATAAACTTATCAGGCTTAGTCTTGAAGTCAGATATGTCTTTTGCCCCCACTGCTCCCCTTGGAAGGCTGTTCCAGAACTTCACTCCTCAAATGGTTAGAAACCTTCATCTAACTTCAAGTCTAAACTTCCTGATGGCCAGTTTATACCCATTTGTTCTTGTATCCACATTTTTACTGAGCTTAAATAATTCCTCTCCCTCTCTACTTCTTATACTAAACAATCTCTTCCACCTTGCATTTAGCTGTGAGGCTGGCAGTACCTGTCTCAGACCTGAAGAAAACTGGTGTGACTTTCTCACCTCAAAAAAATTGGTCTAGTAAAAGAAACTACATTGCCCACCTTGTTTCGCCAGGTGTCCACCCCCATCCCTTCCCACTCAATAAATTAAAAACTAGCCAACATTGCCAAGTCTCCAAAAATACAAGGATATTTACAAGTGATAAGAAATCAAGAGTTAAAACTAACCTGATATTAAATAAGTAGGATTTCAGAGAACTCACCATACAAGTAGTATCCCTGTGAACTTTGTTTTGCATTGATTAATGCACAAAATAAAGTAATAAAGGTACATTTGCCAATAATTTATGAGTATTATAAATAAGACAGGGAGATGTACTGAAGGTTGCTCACCGTTAAGCCTGTTTGGCTTTAATTTCCCTAGTTTTAGAAAAACTGGAGTATAATTCATGAGGAACTCTAGATTCTCCACATATGGGTCAGATACTTGTGAAAACTGAGTCTGGTGCAGACTTCAACTTGGGATTTCAATATAGAAAAATTGTGACAGAAGCAGCACTACAGAAATCCTGCCACCCTCGCTATAGCCTATTCCGAAATTCTATAGGTTACTCCATCTCTGTTGAAATACCTGGGCCTTTCTTTTCAATAGGCATTGGTTAGAAAAGGCTGTACATGAGAGAAGGGAACTAAATCCTTTTGGAGGAAGGCAGCCAGGTTGCTCTCTTGGAAGTGCATTCATGGCATTGCTCCCCAAGTGCCTAAGGGCTTGTCTATATTACCCTCAGGATCGACAGGCAGCAATCGATCCAGTGGGGTCAATTTATCTTATCTAGCCTAGATATGATAAATCTACCGGCGAGCGCTCTCCCGTCAACTCCGGTACTCCACTGGAGTGAGTCACAGGCAGAGTCGACAGGGAAGCGTCAGCTGCTGACTCATTGCAGCGAAGACAGTGATGAATCCTGGTCACTTCCCACATGAGGCACTTTGTGTATATGCTCAAATGACAACTGGTATACTCAGAATGGTACAATTTTGTGTTTCCACTGGGCCTCATTATTTGAAGTCACTAAATGAAAGGTGCTCCAGTTTTCAGCACTCTTTATTGGTTAAACTACATTGGAATGCTGTCCTTGAAATCAGAAAGCCTGAAAATCTGCACCTCTTTACTCAATATTACATTCCGCAAGAGGACCTCACTAGGCAAGAGAAGAAAGCCACATTTTTGCACAATATTCTCACCAAAATTACCTAAAACCTTACATTTTTATCCTCAAAATACCAGTTCAACTGAGTAACTTGCAGGATTGTTTAAAACAAGTTCTATGTAAATGCACACTTTCACTGCATTCTTGGAATTCACCACAAACACATAAAATATTCAGCAACATGCAAAGTACAGAGATAGTTAATTTGGGGGTGAGTAGGTGGAGAGGACAAGTCTGGTCAGATTTTTTTTAAATTCACTACTGAAAAGAGTTACCAAGGAACTGGACGCACTAGTTTTAAAGATATTTAATTTTACAGATTTTTATTTTTTTCCAGAAAGGTCATATTAATACAAAACGTTGGTCAAAATTTTAGAGTCTGGTTTCCATCTATAACTGGCCAAGCTACCACCTCACAACTCGTCAATATTCAGAAAAGCCTTACAAAACAGAGAATTACAGAGTCAATTCAAAGCACCTACTGAACTAAAAACCAACCCTTACGCAAGACACCACTGTGCTGGTTTTGCTCTGAGGGTTTGGTATTTGTGGTCTTATTTAAGTGAATTTAATGCTCATGAAATGTGGTACACTGACAATACTGGACACAGGTACAACAGAAGTATAAACTTCCCCAACACTGCTCCACTGATGTGTTTTCATAGCTAAAGAGGGTTTGTTTGTTTTTTTTACTCCTTATGTCTATTCAGTCCTTGACCCTCTCTGCTGGGCCAGTCAAATGTGCTGAAATGTGATGTGGTTACCTATCCACTAGCAACAGGACAGACTACCAAATCATATGAAGTAGGTCTCAAAATCTTTACACAGGACCGTACACGACAAACATCTTCAGTTCCTATCAAAGCTGAATTAAAATCAACTACTTATCAATAGTAATTATTTTTATTGAACCTGAAATGTATTCTTGTGTTTCACTGAAATAAAAGGCTAGTCTCTACCCTAATTTCATTTTTCCCTCATTCCAATTTTTGGTCTAAATTACTCTAATTCTTTACTAACTTTCACATCTTCTGGTGATCTGAAGTAGTCTCAGAAATATTTCCCCCAGTTTACCTACCTTGATAGATAAATCTAAGTCTCAGCAATGACAAGTCAAATTTTTTTTCTTTTCAAAATAGGATTATTTCAAGGGATCTCTTAAGAAGTTCTGATTTTCCCCAATGACTTCACTAAGGAACAGATACTGGAATTTGTAGAAAAATGGGAAACTTGACTTCACAAATTCTATGAATTCCTATTGAGCAAAAGAAAATTGATATTCACAAGAATGAAACTTGAGATCTCTCTTTCCAGAAGCATTAAATTCACTATTTAAAAAGGGATATTCTATCCAGTTGTACAAGTGTCGTTACTGATCTGCTTGTGATGTGCAAATCTTGATAGGCTAGATCCCCTAACATGGAAATAAGTTTCAGGAATTTGGGTATTTTAATATCCCCCCAAATACCGAATGAAGAAAAACGATCAATTTTAGTGCTATTTTTTTAAGATCAACTTTTCACTACATCAAAAGAAAGAAGAAAACACCCCAAATACATATTTAGTTAAACATACAAAAAGGCTTCTTACTCTCTTACTTGTACAAGTCTATGGAAGCTTGTAATGAAGCCTGTGTGGAAGGTCTGCTGAAGCTTTGTTGCATAGTTATGCCGAAGTTCCTTCTAATTAAAGTAAGTTAGCACAATCATCTCAATTGGCTGTCTGCAGACCGGACAGGGTTTATTCCGCTTTTGCAGTTTTCTTGCACAAGTAAAACACAATATAAGATGTCCTGTCTTGCCATGAACTATGCAGCCATTTCTAGGCCTGCTCTGACATATGACACAGGGCTCTATGCTGGAAAGGGGTAGGCTGCATTCTGTACTATCCTCTCTGTCTTCTGTCTTTTTTCTCAGGTTCTTGGCGATCCTCTTGGCTGCTACAAAAGATACTCCTAGATGTAGATGGCTGAGAGCATTCTTCACTTTTCTTGGATTCAGAAGGTTGTGCTGTTGTATCCTCACTGTCTTCAACACTCAGTTCTTTATCTTCATTCATTTTCACTTTCTTACAGTTGGGAACATCAAAACCCTCGTCATGCTCTAGCTGTGTGGAACTTTCCAATTTTCGCTTTTCAGGTTTGTCATTCTTTCCATCAGGAAACCAGTCCTCAGAATGAAAAGCCCAGCACCTGGGGCAAGGCTGTGGAAAGGGAGGGTTCATTTCATTGAATTTAGTGCACTTCCAATAATCCTTTAGTGAATTAAAAGTCAAAGTTAAACTATTTTCATTCCTACTATTACTGAAAAAAATTAAAGGAGATTATAGTTTCTTTATGTTACTGCTAAAGTATTTACTCAATACTTGTAAACAAAATTGATCAATATCCACTGAATTCATTCATGATCCAAGTCTTGGTTTTCATCTCACAGACTTGTGATTTTTTATGAACCAAGAATTTACTCACAGCTAGTGAAATTTCAGGATCTTCATCAAATGAATCAGCATCACTCTCTTCAGTCTGATATATCGTCACCTGATATATCTCATGGAAGAAAATGTATTTTAACTTCCTTTTACTTGTTTTTTAATTGTAAACAATTTATTAAAAAAACAACTGTCACGGTTCCCTCCCCACTCTAAACTCTATGGTACAGATGTGGGGACTCGCATGAAATACTCCCTAAGCTTATTTCTACCAGCTTAGCTTAAAAACTCCCCAAGGCACAAATTCTCCCTTGTACCTTGGATTATGTAAATGCTGCCACCACCAAGTGATTAGACAAAACTCAGGGAAAGGAAAAATTGGAGATCCTACTCCTCCCTAATATCCCCCCCAAGCCCTACACCCCCTTACCTGGGGAGGCCTGAGAATAAACAAACAAGATGAGCACAGACCAACCTGGGGTTTTTAGGACACTTAAAAATCCAATTAGATTCTTAAAAAAATAGAACTTTCTTAGAAAGAAAAATGGTCAAAGCAGCACCTCTGTAAAATTAGAATGGAAGCTAATCTCACAGGGCAACCAGATTAGCTCTGGGCAAAACTTTAAGGTTACAAAAAGAAAACCAGGAATACACCTTCCTCTCAGCACAGAGAAAAATCACAAGGCAAAACAAAAGCTAATGCATTCCCTGGCTAGTACTTACTAATTCCAATGGAGTTGGATTACTTGCTTTCTTCATCTGTCTCTGGCAAGCACCCAGAACAGACAGACAAAGCCTCCTCCCCCAGAATGAAAGTATCTTGTCCCCTTACTGGTCCTTTTGGTCAGGTGCCAGCCAGGTTACCTGAGCTTCTTAACCCTTTACTAGTAAAAGGATTCTGTGCCTCTGGCCAGGAGGGATGTTAGAGTACTGTATACAGGAAGGTTGTTACCCTCAGTATAACACAGAAAACTCAGTATAAAGAATGGCAGTAGATATTTGCCATACAGCACATACAGTCATGAAAGATGATTATGGAAATATTTCACATTGCATTTCAACAAAATGCTTCTGCTATAACAGTTCAGATGTGGGGGGGGGAGAGAAAGAAATATACATGCCTCATCATCTTCATCTGTGAACTCTTGTCCTTCTTCATTATGGCTATAATCTTCGGAAGAAATAGACTCAACTTCAAAGTCAACACTGAACTGGTCTGAAACATCACCCTGGTCAAAGCAATCAGAGTTTTTGCTTCATGAACTGGCATGAAGATCCAGAATAAAACGGGCGGGGGAGAGAATATATTTCACTTCATTAATACATTCTTATGTCTCCTCCTGCCATATGTGTATTTAAACATAGCAGAAAAGAGAAACATTGTTTAAATGGCTACTGGCCAGAGATAATAGTCATGTGTCAGCCAAGTACCTCATAGCAATTGAGATGCTGGGACTTCTGCTGTAGTTGCACAATTTAGAAATATATTATTGTACTTATAAAACCTTTACAAATATTTTTCAATGAATGAAAAGAACATTGGAACTGGCTCCAAAACTAGTATGTTGTAACACAACACAAGTGAAGTTTGAACTTACTGTTACTAACATTTAAAATATACAAAAAAGCACATGATATTTTGCGTGAATTTAACAAGAAATATTTCATTCTGTGGACTGAAATGTTAGAATTGTTAAAGCATCTTTCATCAAATCTCAAAATGCTTTAACAAAGGTGTGTAAATATTAACCCCCATTTTACAGATTGGAAACTGAAACAAGTGTAAATAACTTACTCTAACCACTAAACGCACTCTCGCTGGGAATACAGATATTCATACACAATTCAGAGGTACAACTTTTCTTTTTCTACTGTACCAAGGGCTAAGAATTCATTGGTTTTGCTTCCTTATCTAAATATTCATAACGAAGAGTTAAGAAAATTCCATTTCTTAAGTTTTGTGATCCAAGCCACATAAAATACAACACTCGGGTTCTCTGCTATCACTAGAACCATTATTTGTTTCAAATATTAATGTAATAGCCAAGATGCATGTCTGAGAACTCAACATCAATAAAAGTACATCTTGCTTACAGGACCTGCAGAGTCTAGGAGCGGTCGCTGTCGCTTCCTTCACAGGATAGCTCACTTATAACACCCTGAGAAAGACTGTCATCACATGTGAGCGAACTGCTGGCTGAATTATACCATTGTCTTCTTTCACTAGGTTGTTCATCTGAAGAACTTTCTTCTGTGTCAGAGAGAAAAAGCATATTAATCCAAAGGCATTTTATGAAGTGTACAATGTTACGTGCATTTTAGTAGATGTTTAAACTGGATTTTACTTATTCAGAACTTCATTATAATTATTTAGGGCTTTTCCAAATGGTAAATTAAATAAAGGCACCTGACCTATTTTAAAAAGACAATGAAACACATTCTTGCCATATTCCTAAAAGAAAATGGTGTCAAATGGGCAAAAGACTGACATTTCTGAGGGGTTTTTTTGTTGACCGGCCCATCATTAAGATATATGAATGGTAATTTTCCCAGGCAGTAGATACCATGATTAAGGAATCATAAGAATGAACTCCTGGCCACGTGTGGAAATCAAGGATTTTATTTTAGCTTTGCATGCAACAGTATATTTACTGGTATCAGCATTTCTATTACAACTGCAATTTGTGGACATATAAAAGTCCACACTAAAAATTCCTTCAAGGCTAAAACATGATGTTCAAGATGTCAACTGTGGAAACATTGTTTTAAGCTGAAGAACTCAAAAATACTGCTTTTTGGATGTTTCTGACATTTTGGACTCCGGTAGCATGGAGGGAATGAGTAGGGAATCAGCATTTTGAGGATAAATGTATCAAAATTCAACCCCATCAACATTAAGAAAAGGCATTATAAAAGAACTTGACAAAGACTTAAAAAGCAGCTGCCAAGTCAGTGTGTAATAATGCAGGGGAGTGAAATTCCCTACCAGGGTTGGCAAATTGGTTCAGTGACCATTCAGCACAGGCTGCGGCCGCCTACAGGTGTTGTGACAAAGTTCCTCCTCTACCTTGGTGGGTCCTGCGCTTAATGGCAGATTTGCTCACCTCACAGATCTTCCCCACAGTCTGTATCAACTCCTCCTGTGTCTGATCAGGACTTCGGAGGTTTGAGGGGAACCCAGGCCCACCCTCTACTCCGTATTCCAGCCCAGGGCCCTGTGGATCGCAGCTGTCTGTAGTGCCTCCTGGAACAGCTGCATGACAGCTACAACTCCCTGGGCTACTTCCCCATGGCCTCCTCCAAACACCTGCTTTGTCCTCACCACAGGACCTTCCTCCTGGTGTCTGATAACACTTGTACTTGGTAGTCCTCCAGCAGCACAGCCTCTCCCTCCCAGCTCCTCACACGCACTTCCCCCCATGACTGGAGTGAGCTCCTTTTTAAACCCAGGTGACCTGATTAGCCTGCCTTGATTGGCTGCAGGTCTTCTAATCAGCCGGTCTGCATTAATTGCTTCTAGCAAAATCCTGATTACTCCAGTCAGCCCCTGCTCTGGTCACTCAGGGAACAGAAAACTGCTCAGCCAGTGACCAGTATGTTTGCCCTCTACCAGACTCCTGTACCCCACCGGTCTGGGTCTGTCACAGTGTCTTATTCCAAACTCACTCTATTGCCCAATTCTTTCTTTCACTGTAAACAAAAGTTTGAAAAATCCCCCCCGGTGCCTCTAAGCCTGGCATCTTTAGTTTTAAAAGAAAAAAACACTACCACTTGTACATACTTTGTGACTCCACTTACTTTCCCTTGGTGCTTCTTGGCTCAATCTCTCTCTTTTCCTTTTGCACCCTGAGAACCCAAACCTTCAAACTTAGATGCCCCCAGGCGCAACCATTGCTCCTGTCCATCGTTGTCCTCATTAAGTTGTCATCTCTCCATGAGGTACCGATAACATGCCAACAGACAGTTTCTAAACATTTACAGCTTAAAAGAATGTTTCCACAGCTGACATCTTAACATTCCAATGTAACGAGCATAATGGTTTAAGGGGAAGATGTGACGAAGTGGAACTGTTCTTAACGTCCAAGTGGGACTGTTCTTAATGTTTCCTCTGAATACCGAGGGGGTGTCTCAGTTTCCCCAATGCATTTCTTAAGTCTCTAGGTGGTGGGTTAAGGGGGTGTAATTCTTGCAGAGCAAAGGGCCAGTGCACACAAATGCCCAAAACTCTGTCTCCTGGCAACTAAGAGCTGGGGCCCTTACCCCCCTGCAATGACCTAGCTAAAGATGTTGGAGAACAAGGGAATCAGGTGACCTCCTGGTCTGGGAAAGGAAAAAGCCCAGAGGAGGAGGGGGCTCGAGGGTTTCTCCATTTGGAGCTGGCAGGGGACGTGGAGTGAGTGCAGACGTGGGTGTCTGACTCACTGCCCCCTAGAATTGACCCGACTGAAGGGTCCGGTTCGCTGTACCTACAAGCTCTGTTTTAGACCGTGTGCCTATCATCGAATAAACCTCTGTCTTACTGGTTGGCTAAGAGTAACGACTGACTGCGAAGTGGGGGTGCAGGACCCTCTGGCTTCCCCAGGACCCCATCTAGGCAGAATCGCTGTGGGAAGCTCACGGAGGGGCATATGCTGAATGCCCCAAAGTCAAACCCAGGGAGGTGGAAGCTGTGGAAGCTTCTTGCCCTGAAGAAAGTCTGCTCAGAGAGAGGAGACTTCACCAGAGTCCTGACTATCTTCATAGGCAGCAGTTCCAGAGCAGCGCCCTGGGGACTCGGTGACAGAAGATTTCCTAGAAACTAAAACAAACACTGTACATAAAAACACGATATGAAAAGAATTTTAAGGCTATAATAAACTGACAAATGGATGCAAAAACAGTTAATAATTAAGCTTGCAATAAGCAGGCACAACAGAACACCTTTTTCATCCTTTCACCAGTTGAAGTTACAACATTAAAGAGTTCTTTGAATGTAGTGTGAATGGCTTAGAAATGCAGCACAATTTTACGATAGGCTAGGATGACTGCAGCCTAAATAATACAAAGATAAGCATATCTGATTTCAGAGTAGCAGCCGATGAAGTGGGTTTTCGCCCACGAAAGCTTATTCTCAAATCAATTTATTAGTCTCTAAGGTGCCACATGTACTCCTGGTCTTTAAGCATATCAGAAATACCTTACATAGATCAAGCAACTGAACAAAATATCACTGAACACAGGAAAACACAATATACAATCATAGTGTGTGACGGGTTGGATCACAGAAAGCCTCTTGGGAGCTGCCACCCGATGTGCCAAAAGTACTTCTACCCCTGCCTTCCCCGCCAGCTCGGGGCCCCAGCACCCTGTCTTGCTGAGCCAGACATTCCTGTCTGCTCCAACACAGACGCAGGGTCTGAATTCCTTGTCCCAAAGCTGAAGGTTTACCTGAAAGCAGCTCACAGAAGTGTGTTTGTCTTTAACACTCAGATGCCCAGCTCCCAATGGGGGTCTAAACCCAAATAAATCTGTTTCACTCTGTATGAAGCTTATAAAGGGTAAACTCATCAACTGTTCTCCCTCTATAACACTGGCAGAGAGATATGCATCGCTGTTTGCTCCCCCAGGTATTAATAGATACTCTGGGTTAATTAATAAATAAACAAGTGATTTTATTAAATACAAGAAGTAGGATTTAAGTGGTTCCAAGTAGTAACAGACAGAACAAAGTAAGTCATCAAGCAAAACAAAAGAAAATGGGCAAATTGATGTCTAATCAAACTGAATACAGATATCAGAGGGGTAGCCATGTTAGTTTGGATCTGTAAAAGCGACAAAGAGTTCTGTAGCACCTTATAGACTAATAAACGGATTGGAGCATGAGCTTTCGAGCATCTGACGAAGTGGGTATTCACCCACGAAAGCCCACGCTCCAATCCATTTGTTAGTCTATCAGGTGCCACAGAAGTCTTTGCCGCTGAATACAGATAAGATCCTCGCTGGCTCCAGAATGCTCCCTACCCCTTGTTCCAGTTTCTTCCAAGTATCCAGGGGATGGGGAAGCTCCCTCTTTAGCCAGCTGAAGACAAAATGGAGGGGTCTCCCACGGGTTTCAATAGACTTTCTCTTGTGGGTGGAGACCCCCTCCTCTCTCCTATGCAACGTCCAGCTCCAAGATGGAGTTCTGGAGTCACCTGGGCAAGTCACATGTCCATGCATGACACTCAGTTTCTTACCAGGTAGAGCCTTTGTCCACATGGTATCCTGTTTGGCTCCAGGAAGACTTCCTATGTGGATTGGAGCATTCTGAGATGCATTGTTCCCCAAGTGCTTCCTGATTGGGTACTTAACCTTGTGAATTCCTTCCTAAAGGAGCTGACCAAATGTCTCACAAAGCTTACTTAGCAATCTAGCAAGTATTCAGCCAATATTCTTAACCTCAAGCACAGAATGATGTGTGTACACAAACAGGACAGCTAGATATAGCAGACCATAACTTTTACAGAGATATATTACATGGCACAGGCCGCACAAAATATAGTCCATTGATGTCATATTCCCATAAAGCCTTATGGGAGGTGCTGTCACACCCACCCCTGAGTTTACTGCCAGAGACTCGGACGCTGTCCATGGTGGAGGCAGTACCTGTAAAATTCCTCTTTGCCTTTGGTCACACTCCTTTGCAGTACCTTGACTCTATACAATGTCATTCCTAGGAGTTCTAGCTAGTTTTGGGGTTCCTGGTCCCCAGAGGCCTGAAAACAGGTCGGGGTGTAGGATTGCTAACAGAATGCAGACAGCAATATCTGTTAAAGTGTAGGTGTCTTGACATTTAGTCACCAACGCCATGAGGCCGTGTGCCTCAGTTTCCTCTTCTACACAACGGCATGGGCCTTTTATGCTTTTGCTGCTGTGCCAAGCTTCCAGTCCGTTTACAGGTATAGGCTGAAAAGTATCATGCTTGTGGGGTGTCTTGTCACCATCCCTAGCATGTACAACAGTTTCTTCCAGAAATCCGGTATGTCCCACATTGTAAAAGGCTTTATGAAGTATGAATTCCTTTGTTTTATCCATAGGTGAACGAGCAGAAGACACAAGGTTAACAGCAAATCTATGCTGGACAGGCTTCGTTCACTCAATTTGACTTGTTTAGTTTCTGTTGCATTTTCCCAGTTCTCTCTGCCCTCTGGTACACACTCTGGTGCAGATTCTTCTGCCTCTTTGGGAAGGCTTCTAATTCAGGGCTGTGTTTGGGGCTTTGGCCAGGAAAGGGTGCACTGCAACCATGCCTGATTTCAACCCTTCCCTCTGGAATTTCTCTGTGACGGACCCCACACACTTGTGAAGCTCCACCCATGCAGAGATCCCTCCCACCCCCAATCTTGGAGGGAGAGTTTGATCTCTTACAAGTCTAGCAACAACAACATCTTTCAATGGGGTGCTCTGGACCCCTTTGGGCACCCCAATTTCTGTTCCCAACAGGACAGTTGGAGGGACCCCCCCCACCCGCACCCCAGGAGACCTCACCCTCTGGTTTCCCTTAAAACCTGATCCACAGGAGAGGGGCCTGGCATTTGAAATGCAGACTTTTCATCCTCCTTCTGGGAAAATCCCTCCCTACAAAAGGTGGGGGACTCTCTGCCCCCCCTTCCCTCTGGGCTCCCGTTTGGGTCAGACACCCCTGTGTCCTCCAAAAGGGCAGGTGACCCTGCTCCAGCTGTGGGCTCACAGCTACCAGCCATGGCAGACCTTTCACTGGCCAGCAAAATCCCCCTCCCCCTTTCACTCAGGTTGGGCTGGCACCCAGCTACAGAGTCCTTGGGGGTCTGTTCCCACTTCAGTGGTCACCAGGACCCCAACTTCCACCTTTGGGACACATATGTCTCTGTGCACCCCAGGGCAGGCCCTGCCCGCTGCTGACCTGCAACTTCCTGGCAGTCAGCAGCCAGGTGGCTTCCTTGTTACAAGTTGGTACATCCCCCTCCCCCGGGGAGATGATTACGGGACAGGAGCTGGCTTTGTCCAGCCCCTCCCTCTGGAACTTGCCTGGAGCCCTCGGGCTGCAGGAACTGGCCACAACCATTCTTGCCCCCAAACCTGCATCCTTTACTGCTGCAGAGGAATCTAAGAGACACCCTCCTATTCCCCCAGCAGTCCCTGTGACTTCACCCCTGCCCCCACCCTCCCAGGGATGTTAGCACAAGATTCCTGCTCCCTGCTAACCAACCCTGGGACAAATTCTACCACACTGAAGAAATCATTCCCGAGTAGAAATGATGCAAAATTGTCTGCCACGGTTCCAACAGTCAGTTCAGCCTGCAAATCCCCAGTTTGCATGTGTACCTTAGCTAAAGCTGCAAGGACTTTGTAACCCCCAACCAGCTCTAATTCTGCCATTTTACCTGACAACAAATCCTCCTTCTGGATCAGGTCCCTCCTGACCACAGAAATCTCAGCACCCGTGTCCCTCAATCCCAGAAGCACTTTTCCATTCAATTTAACAGCATGCATATGCTCATTGCTTGGTTGTGTGGAAGCAAAACTTTACAGATCCTGTGTGGAGAGAGGCAGCAGCTGGGCTCTGAGAAGCAGCAGCTTCATGTGTTACTTGCAGCTTGTTCCCACTCAGCACGGGACACTTATTCCTCAGGTGCTCAGTGGACTTACAATGCTAGCACCTCTTGGGCTCTCTGCTTCCACAGGAAATTTGGGACCAGTACCAGGGGAATGTGGAGGTGACAGCCCAGCCTCCTTCTTCCCGGGGGCAAAACGGTGATTCTGCTTTCCCCCAACCTGGACCCCTCTGCCAGTGCTTTATGTTTGACTGCAGCTAGTGCTTGCTCATAAGAGTCTGCAAGCCCAGCTACTTCACCCACTGCATCCACCTTTTGGGCCCACAAATACTGTTTTACATCATCACTGCACATATTCAGGAATTGTTCCTGGGTAACCACATCACACATCCCTTCAAAGCTTCCAGTGCCTTTCCTCCGCACCTACTGATCTACCAAATCTCTCATTTCATTGGCATAAGCCACTTTACTCAATCCAGATGTGGAGATAGCAGCAACTTCCTGGCAGTCAGCAGCCAGGGCCACTGTGATGAGTTGGATCACAGAAACCCCTTTGGGAGCTGCTACCCGGTGTGCCAAGGCTACTATTGCCCCCTGCTTTCCCTGCCAAAAGTTATAATCTGGGGGCTGTCTGAAGAGTTACGGGACATTAGTTTGATAGTCTCAGGGCTGGGTGTGAAAAGATGTCCACATCACAAAGAAAACACTGCTGATACCCTTGTTGGTGACATCAGTATAAAGGCAGAGGACTGAACAGGCGTGGAGACTGAGTTACAATATCACCCGACTAGCAGATCAGGACTGACCCATGCTGGTGAGGTTATTACATGTATTATCATGGCACCTACAAGCCTTAGTCGCTCACCAGAGCCTCAGTGTGCTGGGACAGTGGTTTGCAACCTGTGGGCCACAGACCCCTAGGGGTATGCAGACTACGTCAAAGATTTCCAAAGGGATGTGTATGTGCAGTCAAAAATGTTTAGGGTTCACAAATGAAAAAAAGATTGAAAACTGCTGTGCTAGGAGATGTACAAACATGTGGGGAAGTCTATATTGCCATTACCCTGTGTAACAGGGTGCTGCTTAAGAGGCACTGAACCAGCCCCTGTTAGCTCACAACCTGCTAGCATAGCTCCTATCAAGGGGAACTGGCTGGAGCTGGCAGTGTGTGGCTCATTAAACGGCCTGAGAGCAATCACCTGTGAGCCTGCTGAGAGGAAGGCCTCTAAAACTGGCAGGAAGGAAGTAGGAGGAAGGAACAGGAAAGTGCGGAATGAGGGCCTGTAAGAGCAAGCTGTTCCCTGAGGGGCTACCTGACTGGTATTGCATTGTATATACGTGGTGGTGGGAAAAGACTGGAAATAAAAGCAGCAGAGAATCCTGAGGCACCTTATAGACTAACAGATGTTTTGGAGCATGAGCTTTTGTGGATGAATACCCACTTCGTCGGATGCATGTAGTGGAAATTTCTAGGGGCAGGTGTATAAAAAAAAATTCTCCTCTCACCCCTATGGGTGGTATGTGTCTTCCTCAACCTCGGGTCCTCTACCAGAGGCCTGGGAGTTTGAGGGTTCTGCGCAGTATCTTAGCTGTTCCTAGCACTGCACTCTTCTGGACAGAGAGCTCTGATGTTCTTACCGGGATCTATTGGAGCCACTCACCCAGCTTAGAGTCACAGCCCTGAGTGCTCCTACCACCACTGGACCACTTTGGCCTTCAATTTCCACATCCTCTTCAGTTCCTCTTTCAGGCCGGTACTTCTCCAGCTTCTCATATTCCTCTCCTGATGTTGCTGTCACTTGGCACTGCTATATCTATCACCACCGCTGTCTTCTGGTCCTTGTCTATTATCACGATGTCTGTTGATTGGCCAGTACCTGCCTGTCCGTCATGGATCTGGAAGTCCCAAGAACTTAGCCCTGCTATTCTCCACAACTTTCTGTGGAATCTCCATCTGGTCTTGGGAGGTCTAGCCCATATGCTGTGCAGAGTTCCTGTACACAATGCCAGCCACTGGTTGTGCTGCGTCAGATTGCTGTTCCTGCCTGCATCTTACACCGACCCAGCCATATGTTTGGATTGTCTCTGAGGACTCTGCACAGTCTGCACCTGGTCCTCTCTAGTGTGGTAGACTCCTCTGCTTTCAATGGATCTGTGCTCAGTGCCTGTTCCTGTGCTGCTATGATCAGTGCCACAGTGCTGTCTTTTAGGCCAGCCCTTTCCAGCCACTGGTAGGATTTCCCAATGCAGCCACCTCAGCTATCTTCGATGGTACATCCCATGCAGGGTCTTGTCTTGCCCAGTGGCACTTCTTCTGCTTGTCTTCTCCCATGTCTGCTGCTGCTCAGCATTCTCTCAGCAGCTCATCTCTTGGAGGGCCATCATACTGATGTACTCCTGGATGTTCTGGTTTCGTCAGGACAGTGGCTTGACGCTCACCAAGCCCGCCCGCCTTCTTTCGGGCGGTATACAGTCTCTGGGTGTTGGACTTGGGTGGAAACCTCGTGCATTATGAGGAGCTTCCGGGTCTTCACATCGGCACCTCCATTCCTCCTTTGGCCAGCTCACATACGGCAGGGTATCTGATGACCGCGGGCGTATCTGTTGATGGCGTGGATCTTGTTCTTACCACTGAGCTGGCTCTTCAGGCCTGTCTTATCCTTTGGTGACACTTGGATGTTGCTGTCTTCCCTTGCCTCTCATCGTGGTTTCCATGTGACTGTGGACGCCAAGGTACTTTGAGCTGGGTCTGTAGTCTGCTATGTGGCCGCGGTAGTTCCACCCATCAGTCTTGACTACCTTCCCTCTCTTCACTACCATCCGGCCCACACTCTCCAGTCCGAATGACTCCGATATCTCACTGTAAGATCCGCGTCAGGTGGATTAGCGAGTCGATGTCTTGTTCATTCTCAGCATCAGCTTTGATGTCATCCTGTAGAGGAGTGGGCTAATGTAGTTCACTCCTGAACCTGTACCCATAAGTCCTGTGATTATCTGGCTGAGGGGTTTAAGCCTATGCAGAACAGCAGGCAGGGACAGTGCATCACTTGGTATTCTGCACATTGATGGCCACTTGTGCAAGCTGTCCTTGAATTACTTCCAGTGTTGTCTTCCATAGTCATTTGCAGTTCTTGAGGGAAGGTCCTTAGTGTCCTGTTGACTTTAGTATAGCGCCAGACATTCACAGATCACGCTGTGGCATTGAGTCGTAGGCTTTCCTGTAGTCATCCAGGCTGTGCTCAGATTGGTCTGTCTAGACCTTGAGTCTTGGGCGACTGCTTTATCTATGAGCAACTGGTGTTTTGAGCTCTGGTGTCGTTCCCAATGCCCTTGCGACTGTGCTCATGTGACTGGCCCATGGTCCTGTAGCTTGGCGGCTATGATGCCTGATAAGACTTTCATGTCGTGGGGAGGCAGGTTATTGGCCGGCAGTTGGACGGTTCTGTTCCCTTGCAGGGTCTTTCATGACAGTACTGTCCTTCCTTGTGTTAGCCAGTTGGGTGGAGCTGCTGGCTAGCAGCTGGTTCATCGTGTGTGCTCAGGCATTCATGCACTGCCGTTAGTTTTTTAGCCAGCAGGTGTGGATCATGTCTTTCAGGTGCTGTCCAGCTTTCATGTTCTTGACCCGCCCTGGATGTCTTCTACTGTGATGTGACTGGTTTCTGTTTGGGAGATTGCTGTGCTCCGTTCTCAGGTCTGCAGGCACTTTGCACTGGTGTTATGAGTCTTCTCTTTCTCCATATGTCTTCCAGTACTGTTCAGTTTCTGCTGCTGGTGGCTCGGGTTTTGTGTTGTTGCACTGCAGTTGGGAGCTACACCTTGGATTGGTTCTTTGGAGAACAGGGCATTACTTTTTTGGCCTCTGCTTCTCTAGTGTATCTCCTTAGCCTGGTAGCCAGTTGCTGTGAGCCTTTGTTTAGCAGTCTCTAGGGCTTCAGATGGAGTCAGGCCCATGTATTTTTCAGTAGCCAAGTCTTACCTTAATCTCTACACCCTTCTGTAGTTCCACCAGCTGACTAACTTCTTCTCGGTCACCTTGATCTTGTCCTCCAACCTCATTTCCAGGTGGGTACATACTGTTGTTCTTCTTGATCGTGTACCAAGCATCTCCAGGATTACAGAGCTGCAGCATATGCCAATTCATTGGTTTGAGTTATGGTGGAGTAGATTGTCATGAGGGCTGTATTGGCATCTTCTAACATACTATCTGATGGTACTTTTCCACTGAGCCTTGGTAATCGTCTCGAGGATTGGACTGTAGCTAGTTTCTCCATATTCTTGCCTCATATCAGCTTATATTCATATATATATCTAGCAAGCAAGCTGAGATAACGAGTTAGTTCAATCAGGAGGATGAGGCCCTGTTCTAGCAGTTGAGGTGTGAAAACCAAGAGAGGAGAAACTGGTTCTGTAGTTGGCAACCATTCACAGTCTTTGTTCAATCCTGACTGATGGTGTCAAATTTGCAGTTGAACTGAAGCTCAGCAGTTTCTCTCTTTGAAGTCTGTCCTGAAGTTTTTTTGCTGGCAGGATGGCACCTTAAGGTCTGCTATAGTGTTCCAGGGGGTGAAGTGCTCTCCTACAGTTTTTGTATATTGCCACTCCTAATGTCTGATTTGTGCCCATTTATCCTTTTCCTAGACTGTCCAGTTTGGCCGATGTAATAGCAGAGGGGCATTGCTGGCATATGATGGCGTATATTACATTGTGGATGTACAGGTGAATGAACCGGTGATGGTGAGGCTGATCTGAACCTTCAGGACCAGACTTCAAGAGAAAACTGCTGAGCTTCAGTTCAACTGCAAATTTGACACCATCAGCTCAGGATTGAACAAGACTGTGAATGGCTTGCCACTCACTCAGAACCAGTTTCTCCTCTCTTGGTTTCACACCTCAGCGTCTAGAACAGGGCCTCATCCTCCTGATTGAACTACCTCATTATCTCTAGCTTGCTTGCTAGCATATGTATACCTGCCCCTGGAAATTTCCACTACATGCATCCGACGAAGTGGGTATTCACCCACAAAAGCTCATGCTCCAAAACGTCTGTTAGTCTATAAGGTGCCACAGGATTCTCTGCTGCTTTTACAGATCCAGACTAACACGGTTAGCCCTCTGATACTGGAAATAAAAGGGCACTGGTGTGTGAAAGAGTGGTCTCCAGCGAATTTGTACCGCAAGCAATGAAGCGCTCGAACACACCCACATTGTATCTATTCTATGGATTAGCAGAGCTGCTCATTCTCCAGGGCTGTTAATGTGGTACCTTTCACAATGGTGAAAAACATGAAAATGTGGACTCGTCCACAAAAAAATGACATGAGCCAGTGACATGCAAGTTCGCTCTAGGTGTACGTATCACATATTGAAAATCCTGCATTATAAATGTGCAAATACCGGATTCACTGAGCACCCTCCTAGAAGAGGCAGTTGGTTTAGCAGCCAAATCTGGGGATGTCTGCTCCTCGTCAGCTAACTCTTGCATGGATTCCTGTTTAACAAAAACACTAAGTAAGCAGAGTATTAATGTGGATAGGACAAAATTAATTTTCATCTTTCAACTGCATCCAAATTCAATGGTAAAGCAAACCAAGTTGTGAAACTTGAAAAAATGTGTATGTTAGATCACCTTTGGAACACTGCCTTTTTCAAGTTGGCCTCTGGTCTCATTCTCATATGGGTTTGCTTCCATAGACACTGAAAAAGAAAAATACATAAAGCAATGCATCAGAAAGGAAATCCCTGCAGGCTCAAGAGACTGCAGTGAAAAATATACTGCAAATGCTTTGTACATGTTGTTTTAAACCTTAATTCAGAGGATACTTAACATTTACAAAATCACCTCAGACTTTGAAGAAATGTTTAAGGTTTTCTTTG
Source organism: Chelonoidis abingdonii (assembly GCF_003597395.2). NCBI lineage: Eukaryota > Metazoa > Chordata > Testudines > Testudinidae > Chelonoidis > Chelonoidis abingdonii. The sequence continues at coordinate 471,119 of NC_133786.1, read as the reverse complement.
GAACATTACATACACAATTATAAGAAAAAAGAAATGTAACTGTGTTTGGGGATTTTTCACAGATGAAAGAATATTGGGAGAAAATATTCTTATAAATAAAACATACTTTTTAGCTAGATAGCAACATGATGACACATCACTATTTACAAGGGAACACTTACAAGGGAACACATACAAGATCCACTGGTTGCAAAAGGAGATATCAGGCTCTGCAACAGATGTTTACAATCACTAATATATTATTAAGACACAGAAATAATTGTTCTTATTACATTGCCAGAATGGACCCTGAACTACACAATGTAGTAACTACATTCTCAGACCAGATCCTGACCTACACAATACAACTAGTTATTTTCACAACAAAAGGTGTCCATTTAGAACAAAGTATAGTAAGCACATACCCTCTTTATTTGAGTAGATTTGATCTTAGATCCTTCTACTTTGCTGTTCTGGCCAAGATTTGCAAAAATAGGAGCCTAATGTTAAGCCAAAAGTCCATACATAGGCACTTGTCTGATTTTCGAGTACTGAGCACCCAGCTGCACCCACTCAAGCCAATGAAGATGTTAGGTGCTCCAGACTTTGGAAAAATCAAGCAGATTACAAGTATAAATGTAGTTTTAAGAGCCTTTTTTTTAAAAAAAAAATCACCCCCATATTTAACTTTCATTTCACTCATTTCTGAAATGTAAGTTACATCATAGCTGCATTATCCATCCTTCTCTTGCAGATGTAAATAGACCATAGTCTATTTTATGAAATTATATATGTATTTATTAAACTCATAACATCAAAATTTTTCCCTGCTTCTTTTATTGTTTATCATGTCAAGTATTACAAGAGAAATGTTAACTCAAACTAGACCGGGTAGTTAAGGATGAACCAATATTCAAATATTTTGTTTTTTAAATCTATTTCTTAGTATGATTTGAGTATGTAAAGAAAACAGCCTCAAAAAGTCTGCACATAATGCCTTTCCTGTTTCCACTGAATCCAATGAAAGTTTGGCCACTGACTTTACTGAGAACAAGTTCAAGCCCATTTGCTGCGCTAGATCCATAATCTTAAACAGTTTATTTGTAAAAGATGCAATTCACCTCCAACAATGCTATGAAAAGGGACAATAATTACATCCTCTATCAATGACTCAAGTTAACTGAATAACGCCTACAAAGTAAGTGAATACAGCTTTCAGAACTTTTGCATTAGTAAAGACCCCCGCCCAAAAGGGGGGGTCTTTCAACACTAATTTACCTTGTTGACTGACTGCTATCAAGTTTCTGAAAATCATTGAGTATATTTTCCTTGAAAGGAAACAAAACAGACATTTCATACATTATAAATTAGAAGTTCCTATTTGCTGTGGTAAGTTTAGCCAAACTAGAAGAGAGAAAGACCAAGCTGAAAACACTGATTATTTTGTGGGGTCATGATTAGAGCTGACAGGAAAAGAGCTAAGTGCATTTTAAGAAAAAGTCAAAAGGAATTAAAATGTTTCTGGTTTGCTCAAAAATTTTCACAGCATTTTTGGATGTTTTCATTTTATTCTGGTGGGGAAAATATGACCAACACTTGGGTTTTGCTTTTTTAAGCTTTCCACTCCTCTTTCACCACCCCAGTGTAAAAAGGGGAAAAAAGAGTATAAAAAGTGAAAGTGTTCCCCCTCTGCCCCACCAAAACAAACTGAAGAAACTTTAAATGGTTTTTTTCTAAAAAGTTGGGAAAAATTCAATTTTGAATTTTTTTCAAAAAATGAAAAATTTCAACAAGATCAAGAATTTTCTTCTGAACATTTCAATTTTGTCAAAAAGCCATTTCTCATTTAGCCAGCAGTTGGACCATCTCTAATCATGAGTCAAAGCATTTTTAATGGAATTTGTACAGCATTATTTCAGGGTTTAATTCAGAGAAAAATATTTTCAACTTTCAGGGCAGTGGCAAGACCCAGGTCATGCATACTGGTTCTGCAGTAATAGAACCTATTTCAGAAGGAAGTTTAGCCTGCTGCAAGGGGAAATCTTCAACCACTGTCACTTTGCACTGATGAGTTGTGTAGCTGACAGGAGAAAAATAAAAGAGTGTACGCAACTCCCTTTACTGGGCTTAGTCTCCCATGCATAAGGAGTTCATAATGGAATGGGGACAGGCTTAAGTGCTTGTATAATGTCTAAATTACATTGCTGTTACCTCAAGGGGTGGAGGAGAGAATCTCTCTTCAAAGTAGACAGAAGCCCCCAAGGTTACTGAACCTCTGAAGTTTGTGTGGCTTCTGAGCTCTGGCACTTATAGATATCAATGTGGGCTGAATCAGGCCTCCCTCTCAAAACCAGACACCTGGGCAGGGGGCATACAACTCTGACAATTCCATCTATCAAGATTTCATCAAATAAAATATGGAACAAATTGCAAACCAAAACATATGTTCAGTGTGTTACATAAGCTTCATCTGGATCTCTCGCACAAAAAATATGAAACGTTACCTGGGTTCTTTTACTGAAAAGCTTGGTTCCCCAAATAGATCTCCAAGAAGATCATCTGCACAGTGGACAATATACTGCTGTTTTTCATCATATAATTGTTTAGACATAATATATTGGCCAAGATAGAATATTACCTACAATGCAAGTCAAATTTGGAATATTAGATATATTTAGAACTTTAATGTATAAAACCAATATAAAACAACCTATTTCAACCCCCCTAAAAAGTCTATTCTCCTTTCAATCATCCCCTGCAACTCCATATTAATATTAATAGCATTATAAATAAATACTAGTTTACATAGCAGGTTTCATGTGTAGTTCTCAAAGCTATATACGGTACTCCATTTTACAGACAGAGAAATGGTGGTATAGGTGTTAAGTAACTTGAACAAGGTGACAAAGCAAGACTGTGACAAAGCCAGGAACAGAACCACCTCCCAGCTTCCACACCGATGCCCTATCCAGTACACCACATTATTTTTCTTTCATTATGGGGTAACTAATAAGTATGATAAACTTGTAAGAGTGAAATTCTGATAATTTACCTCCTTCATTGTTAAAGTGTATTTTGGGGCACCAGCAAATTTTAACAACTTCAAGAATAGTGGCTTTGGTTTAAACTGAAAGAAAAAAAAAGCAAATAACATATTTAATTTTTATAGTGCATGTCCTTCCCAAAGAGTCCAAAGCCCCATAGATTACTTGAGTATTACACCCACAAAAACTACGTTATTTACATTAAAAAATCAAGCACCTCAAAGTTAGGATATGGCAGATTTTTGGTTCCCCGTGCAACCATAATTTTGTCACTCACCCAATGCATTTACCATTCACATCAAATGAAACAGGGGTCCTGCGAAAATCTGTATGTCGTCACATAATTTAAGACTATGCCAAAATACATACACACATGGAGGCTAAAATAAGGTTGCACAGGCAACGACAGTCTTTGCAACCTAAATAAGATGTGTTTACATGCGTAGGTAATTTCCTAGGTTTTCCTTTTTAAGAAAAAAGATAAACAAATCTTATTACACGCAACTATAACAATCCTCCCTCGCCCAAATCATACACCACTACTTGGGTGTGAACTCTGAACTTTCAGACTGCTCCCCTTTGAACTACAAGACGTACGACATTACCTGGTAAGTAGAAGGCTGTTATCCCAAGGGGGGACCCAGCCTACCTCTCTTGAACCACCAGGCAGTGTGGCAGCTCCCGCCCAACATGGCACCCTCAAAGTGAATCAGCTGGTTCATTAGAACTATTTGCAGGGTTTGGGCATAAGCCCATCTCTCTCTCCCCACATCTTCTTGTGCAACAGCAGCTCTAACAGTTCTTAAGCATTCCCAATATAGAGTGCAATGATGCTGTTGCTGGTTCAGCAGCAGCATGAACCTGGTCCTAACTTGTTCTTGTTCAGAAAGATTTTGTCTCAAGGCTGAAATAACTAAAGAACAGGTGAGAGAAGGGAAATGGCTTTTTTCAAAAATGCATCTCTCAGCAAAACCTGAACTGAATGTCATGGGACAAACCGGGCAGCTCTTCAGCCCAAGGACTTTCTTCCTGCCGTATTTCAAAGGTTTCATGCAACCCATGAAGCAGCTACAGCTTCTAAAAACAAAGGGTCACAATAATTTTTTATATGGAAAGTGTTAGGCAACCTAATTACTGGCTCAGCCCAGTAATACAAACATATCACTGAAATGCAACAGATGGATATACAATAGAAAGGAACAAACTCCATCAAATCAAGTGTCAGAGTATAATTAGCGAGTCCAAAAAAGAATTTGAAGAGCAACTAGTAAAACACAAAAACTAACGGCAAATTTTTTAAAGCACATCAGAAGCAGGAAGTCTGCCAAAGAATCAGTGGGGCACTAGAGATCGAGGTGCTAAAGGAGCACTCAATGAAAACAAGGCCACTGCATCAGTCTTCCCTGCAGAGGATACGGGGGAGATTCCCATACATCAGCCATTCTTTGTAGGTAACAAATCTGAGGAAGCAGATTGAGGTGTCAGTAAAGGTGGTTTTGGAACAAACTGATAAATTTAAGCGTAGTAAGTCACCAGGACCAGACTGGTATTCACCCAAGAGTTCTAAAGGAATTCAAACACAAAACCGCAGGGTAACGAATGTGGTATGTAACCTATTGTTTAAATTAGCCTCTGCATTAGATGTCTGGCAAGCAGCTAACATAATACCGATTTAAAAAAAAAAGGCCTCAGGGCAATGCTGGAAATTACAGGCTGGTAAGCCTAACATCACAATCAGGCAAAGTGGCTGAAACTGTGTCTGACAATTGTGTTCTTTACTATAGCTCAAGGGTAGTCAATCAAGGTCCAAATATCTTGGTCAAGACGTAGGCAAAGTCCAGGTCTCAGATAAAATTAATAAAATACAGTTCAGTTAACAATAATTCTAAAGTAAATTAAGGTTTTAGGGGTCCATTTGGAAGCATCTGGCAGTCTAGGATTGGCCGTGGTCCACCTATTTCACTACCCCTGCTTATATATGAACATGATATGTTGAGGAATAGTCAATGGCTTTTGTAAAGGGAAATCATGTAGAATCCAACCTAGTAAAATTATTTTAAGGTGTCAACAAATATGTGGACAAGGGTGATCCAGTAGATATACCTGGACTTTCAAAAGGTCTTTAACAAGGTCTCTCACCAAAAGGTTCTCAAGTATATTAAGCAGTCCTGGGATAAGAGGGAAGGTCCTTTTCTAGATCAGTATTAAAATACAGTAAACAAAAGATAGAAATAAGTGGCCAGTTTCCAAATTGGAGTGAGGTAAATAGCGGGGTCCCTCAAGGATGTGTACTGGGACCAGTGCTGTTCAATATATTCATAAATGATCCAGAGAATGGGGTAAACAGTGAGTGGCAAAGTTTGTAGACAATATAAAAATACCCAAGATTGTTAAGTCCAAAGCTGACTGAAGAATTACGAATGGATCTCATAAAACTCAGTGACTGGGCAACAAAATGGCTGATTAAATCGAACCATAGAATTGTAGGATTGGAAGGGACCCTGGGAGATCTTCTAGTCCAGTCCCCTGCACTCATGCAGGAGTAATTATTACCCAGACCATTCCTGACAGGTGTTTGCCTAACCTGCTCTTAAAAATCCCCAGTGATGGAGAATTGCACAACCTCCCTAGGCAATTTATTCCAGTGCTTTACCACCCTGACAGGAAGTTTTTCCTAATGTCCAACCTAAACCATTCTTGCCACAATTTAAGCCCATTACTTCTTGTTCTATTCTCAGAGGTTAGGAGAATAATTTTTCTCCCTCCTTCTTGTAACAACTGTTTATGTACTTAAAAATTGTTACGTCCCCTTCTCCGTCTCCATATTAAACAAACCCATGTTTTTCAATTTTTCCTCATGGGTCATGTTTTTTAGACCTTTAATCATTTTTGCTGCTCTTCTCTGGAGGACTTTCTCCAATTTGTCTACATCTTTCCTGAAACATGGTCCCCAGAACTGGACACAACACTCCAGCTGAGGCTAATCGGTGTGAAACAGAGCAGAAGAATTGCTTCTTGTGTCTTGCTTACAACACTCCTGGCTAATACAGCCCAGAATGTTTGCTCTTTTTTTTTGCTACAGTGTAACACTATTAACTCATATGTAGCTTGTGATAAATGTAATGTTGGTAAGTGCGAAGTAATGCACACTGGGAAAAGTAATTCCAGCCTTACATACAAAATGGAGTCTAAATTAGTTGTTATTACTCAAGAAAGATCTTGGAGACATTGCAGTTAGTTCTCCTAAAATAGCCACTCAATGTGCAGCAGCAGTCAAAAAACAAACAGTGTGTTAGGAACCATCAGGAAAGGGGTAGATAATAAGGCACTAGGTATCATAATGCCTTTATATAAATCCATGGTAAGCCCACACCTTGAATACTGCATGCAGGTCTGGTTGTCCCCTCTCAAAATAGATATATTAGAATTAAAATAAATGTAGAGAGGGCAAAAACCATTAGGGGGTATAAACCAGCTTGCTTATGATGAGAGATTAAATACACTGAGACTGTTCATCTTAGAAAAGAGATGAATCATAGAATCACAGAATATCAGGGTTGGAAGGGACCTCAGGAGGTCATCTAGTCCAACCCCCTGCTCAAATGACCTCAAGGGAATATGACAGAGAATTATAAAATCATGAATGGCATGGAGAAAGTCAATAAGGACTTTTTTGGTGAGGGGAGGGGAGAAATCAAGGAAACTTATTTCTGCTGGTGTTAGGTTGACAGCCTGCATCTTGCAGTCATCTCCCAAGCACAGGTGGCAGCACTGAGTCTTCCATAGCTAAGCAATGTAGGTTAACCCTGACCAGAGAGGAGCATCTTGGACAGGCTATTTTACACTTCATGCAACAAACTCAAGTCTTTGCTACACCACAGTAGGTGTACGGAGTAGACAAACCACTGGTGTAAAACCAACATGAGAAGAAGATCGGGAACCACATCTGTTTCGTCTCAGGCTCTCTGCAATGGCTGCTCACTACTGAGTGCCAGTTGTCGTCATGCAGCACTGATGTCACCATGTTGCTCCTAGGTTATCACGGAGATAAGTTGGGCTAGGTCATCTCTTTTATTTTCTGTTGGTGAGAGAGACAAACTTTGGAGCTTACACAGAGCTCTTCTTCTGGTCTGAGAAACTAAGGGCTTGTCTACATGGGCACTTTACAGCACTGCAACTTTCTCGCTGGGGGCTGAAAAAACACTGTAAAGTGCCAGTGCAGATAGTGCACCAGCGCTGGGAGCCATTCCCCTTATGGAGGTGGGTTTTTTAGAGCACTGGGAGAGCGCTCTGCCATGACTACACAAGCCATGTTAAAGAGCTGCTGTGGCAGCACTTTAGCCAGTGCTGGCTCCATGCACCAGCTAAGGAAGCAGGCACTTGGGGAGGCCAATAGAAAGGAGCGGCACCCCAGCCCTGATTGGGGCGGTACGTCTGAGTCTTCGGCAGTGGGTTCCTCGGTCCCGCTGCTCCTCTTTGAGCTGCCACTGAAGGGCTGCTGAAGAGGAAGAGAGGGAGTGAAGGACTCATTGCTGAATTGCTGCTGAAGACTAAAGTGGACCGATTCAGCTGCTGCCGAAGTGCCGCCAATCAGATTTTTCTTTTTTGTTTTTTGGGTTTTTTTTCGCCACTTGGGGCAGCAAAAAAGCTGGAGCTGGCCCTGACTTTAACGTTGTCAGTGAAGACGTGCCCTAAGTTGGAGTATCACTGCTAAAGAAAAGATCTGAACAGATTCTTTAGCGTGTAAGTAGTTAACACATTTCAAGGGACCATTCAAGGAGAAGTGGCCTGTTTAACACCCCTCCAGTCAGAGGGAGGAGAGGAAAGTGGAGGGAGCAATGGTTGTGATCATGGTTCTTTGTGATATAGACAGCTGTCATCTGGAAGATGGATTCAGAACACCCTCTCCCATTTCAAACTGCCCACCAGGCAGCCAGCAGATGGTAATAGCTTCTAGTCACTAGTAACCTGGGTAGGATTCAACGCGGGAGGAATCACTTGGGTAAGGACATAGCATGCCAGGGAGCTCATGCCATCTCCATGTTGGCAGCTGTTCAAGGCAGAATTTGAGAAAGAAAGAAACAAGGATTTTGCAGAAATCTGCAAAGATTCAGGAATGGACTTCTAGACGATAGCAGGGATTCTTTTCAATCCTAACATCTAAGGCTAAAGACGTAGTCTAGAATAGCACACGTTAGCACAATGGGTCCTGACAGAAATATCTGAAACGTTTCAGGACACTCAGTTAGAGCCTCAAGGCTAATTACCACACAAGGCTACACATCCGTCAAGTGTGTATAGTCTTGGTACCCTTTCAGCAAAGGTAGAAACATCTGTAGGTTTAAGCGCTCTTGCTTCAGCTCCGATAAGCAGAGAAAGGGAAGCCCTGACAGTCTTCGTGTTCAGCTGAAGACATTTACTAATTCACTCACCACAGACAGTCTGCTCAGCAAATGACTGGGGTTCAAAGCAAAAAGCTTTGATCACATGTGACTGCAGCTATGCCTGAGAATACACAGTCCGACTGGACAGGGAGCAGGAATATAACAGTGAAGGGTCAATTCTAACCCTGTACCCTTAGTGTCCCCGATGACTCCAGCACTGCAACTGTCAGCTGAGGCGTTGTTTACATTACCACTTGTGTCGGTCGGAGGTGTGAACCCCCCCGCCCCGACCAACATAAGTTTCACTGACAAAAGTCTCGGTGTGGCCAGCTCTACAGTGTCTCCCACCGACAGTTATTGACGCTTGCAGGGGGTGGTTTAATGATGCCGGTGGGAGCGAGTGCTCTCCCATCAGCATAGAGCGGCTACACAGGAGACTGCTGTAAGGTCTGTAATGTGGACATAGCTGAAGGCACAGAAGTGTAGCTGGCAGGGGAGCAGGGGGAGCGGCCGCTCCCCCACTAACCACATTCGCCAAAAGTGGTGCCTTAGGCGCCAACTCCCTGGGTGCTCTGGGGCTGGAGCACCCACGGGAAGAACTGGTGGGTGCTGAGCACCCACCAGCAGCCCAGCTTCCCGGTCCCTGCCCAGCTCACCTCCATCACCTCCCCTGAGTGTGCTGCTGCGTTCTGCTTCTCCCCCTCGCTCCCAGCGCTTGAACTGTGAAACAGTTGATTCATGGCAAGCCTGGGAGGAAGGGAGGAACAGGGGGAAAGCAGCATGCTGGGGAAGAGGTGAAGCCAGGGCAGGGATCTGGGGAGGGGTCCAATAGTTACAGGGAGGGGGTGGAGTCAGGGCAGGTCCTTGACTTGCTCTGGGTTTTCAGCGGCATGTTGGTGGTGGACCCTTCAGAGCTGGCGAAGACCCGGAGTGAGTGAAGGGCCCACCACTGAAGTGCCGCGAAAGACCCAGTAGGGAACCGTCTGGTAAGTACATGCCCCCTTCCCCCCCATCCAACCCCCACCCACATCCTGCTCGACTGCCCCTCCTCAGAACCCGTAACCCATCAACCCCCCCTGGCTCCTTGTCCCCTAACCTCCCCCTCCTGAGACCCCCCTTGGACTGCACCCCATACCCAACCCCCCTGTTCTCTGTCCCCTGACTGCCCCCTCAGAACCTCCACCCTCTCCAACTGCTCTCTGCCCTTTATACAACGCCTCCCCACAGCCCCGGCCCAGCTACGTTACCATGCTGCTCAGGCTAGCGTGTATGGATGCCGTGCAGCCCACTGGAGCTCACAGCCCCACCCTCTTACCATGCTGCTGAAAGCAGCAGGAGTTGCAGAGCTGCCCAGGAGCGGTCCAGAGCACTGGTGCTGGGGAACAGTCCATTGGGGCTCTGTGGGAGGGGGGAAGGTGGGGGAGCCTCCCCCACCGGCAGCTCAGGCGGGCCAGATGAGGGCCCCTCCTCTCCCAATTGCCCACCCCTTTAACAACAGGCTCTACACCAGCTTCTAATTTTACCAACTGGTTTGCGCGAACCGGCTCCAGCTCACCACTGGATACAAGTGCCTCCAAATAACTTTTGAACGGCGTCATTTTCTTCTGGACAAGCTTCTGACACCCCCTCCATGCACTTGCGTGTCAAGTTTTCCTTGGTATTTGGAGTGGGGGATGAAGGAGGGGGAACGATGACTCCTCGGGTTTGTTGGGGTGGGGTGCAGGCAGAATTGTAGGAGAGAGATCTTTATTGGGCACGCTGAGGCTGCACAGTTTGTGGGAGGTTCCTGAACCTGTTCGCATCCCTGATCTCCTGGTGACACAATGAACTAGGTCCTCTGGAAACATGGCCCTCTTTGGCCCAGGTCAGGACAGATGCTGCTGTCTCAGGTCTGGACTAGAACACTTCAGAAGCATTCTTCCATTGCAGGATTTGTGTTATAGGAGCAGTCAGAGACCGTAACAAAGATCTGGACCCCCAGTATAGTGATGTGGAAAGAGACTGAGGCTGCAATCTACGTGCACAAGACAGGCCCAGGTTGGGAGGGGAAACAGCGGCACAGAGAGGGGAAGTGACTTGCCCAGATTCTCAGTCCAGTGCCCCATCCACTAGACCCATGTCATCTCCCACATATGTATTGGGTTTGATCCCTTCTTGTTTCACTCATTCAGGTCACCTTTATGGAAGGGGGCCTTCCATTGCTCAGAGCTCCGGTATGAAACTGCAAAAAAACCTAAGAGTCTCTGGATTAAGTTTAGAAGTGTGAGCAACAAGGGTGATGTCGTGGTGGGAGTCTGCTATAGACCAACAGACCAGGGGGATGAGGTGGACGAGGCTTCCTTCTGACAACTAGCAGAAGTTACTAGTTCTCATGGGAGACCTTTAATCACCGTGATATCTGCTGAGAGAGCAATACAGCAGTGCATAGACAATCCAGGAAGCTTTTGGAAAGTGAAGAGGACAATTTCCTGGTGCAAGTGCTGGAGGAACCAACTAGGGGCAGAGTTCTTCTTGACCTGCTGCTCACAAACAGGGAAGAGTTAGTAGATGAAGCAAAAGTGGATAGTGGAACCTGGGAAGCAGTGACCATGCGATGGTCAAGTTCAGGATCCTGACACAAGGAAGAAAGCAGAGCAGCAGAATACAGACCCTGGACTTCAGAAAAGCAGAATTTGACTCCCTGAGGGAAGTGATGGGCAGGATCCCCTGGAAGAATAACATGAGGGGGAAAGGAGTCCAGGAGAGCTGGCTGTATTTTAAAGAATCCTTATTGAGGCTGCAGGAAAAAAACATCCCGATGTGTAGAAAGAACAGTAAATATGGCAGGCGACCAGCTTGGCTTAACAGTGAAATCCTTGCTGATCTTAAATACAAAAAGAAGCTTACAAGAAGTGGAAGACTGGACAAATGACCAGGGAGGAGTATAAAGATATTGCTCAGGCATGCAGAAGTGAAATCAGGAAGGCCAAATCACAGTTGGAGTTGCAGCTAGCAAGAGATGTTCAGAATAAGAAGAAGGGTTTCTTCAGGTATGTTAGCAACAAGAAGAAAGTCAAGGAAAGTGTGGACCCCTTATTGAATGAGGGAGGCAACCTAGTGACAGAAGATGTGGAAAAAGCTAATGTACTCAATGCTTTTTTTGCCTGTCTTCACGAACAAGGTCAGCTCCCAGACTGCTGCACTAGCCAGCAGAGCATGGGGAGGAGGTGACCAGCCCTCTGTGGAGAAAGAAGTGGTTCAGGACTATTTAGAAAAACTGGACGAGCACAAGTCCATGGGACCGGATGCACTACATCCAAGGGTGCTAAAAGGGTTGGCGGATGTGATTGCAGAGCCACTAGCCATTATCTTTGAAAACTCATGGTGATCGGGGGATGTCCCGGATGACTGGAAAAAGGCTACTGTAGTGCCCATCTTTAAAAAAGGGAAGGAAGAGGATCTGGGGAACTACAGGCCAGTCAGCATCACCTCAGTCCCTGGATAAATCATGAAGCAGGTTTTCAAGGAATCAATTGTGAAGCACTTAGAGAGGAAAGTGATCAGGAACAGTCAGCATGGATTCACCAAGGGCAAGTCATGCCTGACTAACCTAATTGCTTTCTATGAGGAGATAACTGGCTCTGTGGATGAGGAGAAAGCACTGGATGTGTTATTCCTTGACTTTAGCAAGGCTTATGATAAGGTCTCCCACAGTATTCTTGCCAGCAAGTTAAAGTAGTATGGGCTGGATGAATGGACTATAAGGTGGACAGAAAGCTGGCTAGATTGTCAGGCTCAACAGGTAGTGATCAATGGCTCCATGTCTATTTGGCAGCCAGCATCAAGTGGAGTGCCCCAAGGGTCAGTCCTAGGGCCGGTTTTGTTCAATATGTTCATTAATGATCTGGAACAGTGCTCCACAACCTTTTAGTCTGGAGGGCGCCAGATGAAGGACCATGGCGGTAACCGAGCATCCGCCAAAATGCCACCAAATTTCAGCAACATTTCGGCAGTGATGCCTCTCAATGAACCTGCTTGTCAGCGGCAAGCAGTGTCATCCAGAGGTGTCGCCGCCGAAATGCTGCTGAAGTTCAGCGGCATTTTGGTGGATGCTTGAGCGCCAGCCAGGATGCAGGCGCATTTAGATGCCCCCGTAGGCGCTGGCACCCACGGGCACTGCGTTGGGAACCCTTGATCTGGAGGATGGTGTGGACTGCACTCTCAGCAAGTTTGCAGATGACACTAAACTGGGAGGAGTGGGAGATACGCTGGAGGGTAGGGATAGGATATAGAGGGACCTAGACAAATTAAAGGATTGGGCCAAAAGAAATCTGATGAGGTTTGTGACGGTGCTGCCCGTGGGAGCCAGCTGAGGTCACTCAATCAGGGTGAACTGCAAACAAAACAGGGCAGACAAATCCCAAACGCTGGTGGTTATTCCGCTACTTAGATTTACCAAGCCAGCACATAACAGCTTCTATTGTACCTCACTGGTTACTTAAAAGTTTAAACCACGCAGTTCCCTTAAAGTGCCCAGCCTCAGGCCTCCGTCCAGACACACCTGTCAAACATATGATGATTGATTTCCTGACAAATCCCTACTTCATCATATAAAAGAAAAGGTTCTCCAATCCAACGGATCACCCACATACCCACGGTTCAATTATAACTTAGAATCACACGCCTAAGAATACAATGCTATAGCCAATTCTATTATATAAGCTAAAATTTTAGAAAAGAAAAGAGAGAGTGTTTGTTAAAAAATTTAATAACACAGCAGACTTGAATTCATTCTGAGTTTAGATACATAGGTAGAGAGCTTGTAGTTGCAAAAGTCCTTTAGAATAAGTCGCTAGGTTAATAGTCCAATGTCCATACTTCAGGGTGCTCCAGTGAATGACTGGGGACTCATCTTATGGCTTAAGGTTTCCCCTCTTGAAACCCCAAAGCCAGATCCGAATGAAGAAGGGATCGTGTCCCAGGCTCTTATAATTTCTAGCAGCTTTCAGCCTGAGAAAACAATAGCCTTAACTCCTTCTCCAAACATCTCGGCAATTAGCACAGAGTAATTTATCTATTAAGTCAGTTCAGATACGGTTACCACAACCTTCAACGAGATACCTAAAATGACATAATATTATTCACTCAAGTTCATCTAAATGCTAAATTCCTTTTTGATCTTTGAATAAAACTTAGCAATAGACTAGACTTGGTTTGCTCATCACAGACCTGAGCAAACACCTCCCCTTCGCCTCTAACATGCAGACTGGTATTCAAAGCTTATTCATTTTACAATATCTTGCTAAACCAGTCCTAAGTCACCCATGGGTCAGGTCAGTTAATTAACTCTTTTCTGGCCCTGTCACTTTCAATGAGATATTAGTTATACTCATCAAATCACAAGGCAACAAGAACCAGTGCAGCGTCCCGGACTTAGGACAGAAAGAACCCCATTCAGTGTTACAGACTAGGGACTGAATGCTAGGAAGCAGTCTGCAGAAAATGACCTAGGTTCAGTGGATGAGAAGCTGGATATGAAGTCAACAGTGTGTCTTTGTTGCCAGAAAGGCTAACGAACATTTTGGGCTGTATAAATAGGACAGTCTGCCAGCAGATCGAGGGATGTGATTTATTCCTCCTCATTGAGACTCGGTGAGGCCTATCTGGAGAACTGTGTCCAGTTTTGGCCCCATAACAACAAGAAGGATGTGCGAGAATTGGAAAGAGTCCAGCCAAAGCAACAAAATTTATTTAGGGGACTGGAAGGCAACATGACTTATATGAAGGCCGAGGGAACTAGGATTGTTTAGGAGTCTGCAGAAGAGAAAAAATAGGGGAGATTATTAAATAGCCGTTTTCAACTCCACCTGAAAAGAGCGGTTCCAAGAGGAATGGATCTAGACTGTGCTCAGTGGTACAGATGACAGAAAAAGGAGTAAGTCTCAAGTTCAGACCAAGGAGTTATGGTTGGATATAGGAAAAAAACTTTTCACTAGAGGGTTGGTGACCACTAGAAATGGGTTCCCTAGGAGATGGTGGGAATCTCTTCTCTAAGATGGTTTTTAAGAGCCTGGCTTGACTAAGCCTGGCGGGGATGATTTAGTTTGGGGATGGTCCTGCTTTGAGCAGGGGCTTGAAGTAGATACCTCCTGAGGTCCCTTCCAACCCTGATATTGTCTATGAAAACTTTGTATCAAAGCCTCGATGTAGAACTTATGCATTGCCCTTGGTACTAGTTAAGGCCCTAGGATAGAATAAGATAGAAGAAAAATATCTTTGTAAGAATAGACTAAGATTTCACTCCACCCCTTAATCAATTGCCATGATGAATGAATGAGATGTGAGGAGGAAGTGTGTGAAAGCAAGCACCTACAGACAAGCTGCAAAGAGTTGGAAGAGGGAAGGAAGCAGACCCACGGCAATAAAACTTGTCAAAGTGGCTGCAATGTACTTTAAAGCCAATATCATTTTTGTGTTTTAAGTACAAATAAATATGTATAACGAAATTAAAAGTATGTAATTAGTAATTTGAATGTCAAGGGCACTTTTTTATTGTGTTTGCTCCGCTGATGTTAAAACCTGGCTACGCACTGTGAAGGCCTACTCCCTGTAATCAAAATCTTGCACCCCAAAGCATAAAAATAAGCTACTCCGCCTAAACACAGTTTGCTTTAATACGTGTCACAGGAATGCCAAAGTATGTGTTTCCCTAAATGCATAAGGAAAATCAAGACAACCCCAAAATCACATTTCCTTTCCCCCCCTTGTATTGCAGCTAATGTCGTAACGCTGTTCATGCAACCACTGTCGCAGAGACTACAGATGGGGATGAACTTGACAACTAATAAGTACCCAGAAACTCACCTACCACAGGAAGCCCAACAAGGAAATGTAACAGAACGCCACTAGCCGTCACTTCAGCCCCAACTAAGAACTTCTCCAGCGCATCATCAAGGATTCTACAACCATCCTGAAGGACGATCCAGCACTCTCACAGATCTTGGGAGACAGGCAGTCCTCTTGCTACAGACCAGCCCCCTAACCTGAAGGAAAATACTCACCAGCAAACCACACACCACGATAACAAAAACAATGAACCCAGGAACCCGAATCCTGCGAACAAAGCCCGTTGCCAACCTGTCCACATATCTATTCAGGAGATATTCTACGAAGGACTATCAATCAGCAGCACACTATCAGAGGCTGCGTTCTACCAAGCTGCACATCTACCAAATTGTAATTATAGCCATCAGAATGGTCTAGCAATCCCCTCTGCCATGACATTGGCCACTGGACATATCTAAGTAAAAGAATAAAGGACACAACCAGATGTCAATGAGTTATATACACTCAAAAACCAGTCAACAGATACACTTTATCTCCCTGGTACTCGATACAGACGCTAAAAGTCAACAATATTACAACAAAAAAACCTTCAAAAACAGAACTCCCAATGACAGGACTGCTGAATTGGAATGTAATTTGCAAATTGGACACATCATTAAATAGTTTGAATAATGACTGGAGTGGATGGGCATAACACAAAGTCAAACTATTGCCTCGATGCTTATCCCCCCATCCTCAGTGCCTTATATCTCTTGTCAATGCTGGAAAGGGCCATTTTCATACTACATACAAACAGTTCTTTTTCTTCTTACTGACAACAGCTCACCTTGACCCCGATCGCTCTCCTTATAGTGTGTATGGTAAGACTCATTGTTTCATGTTCTCTGTGTATATCTATATCTTTCTTCTGTATTTTCCACTACATGCATCTGATGAAGTGGGCTGTAGTCCATGAAAGCTTATGCTACAATAAATTTGTTAGTCTCTAAGGTGCCACAAGTACTCCTGTTCTTTTTGCGATACAGACTAACACGGCTGCTACTCTGAAGGGTGTCACTTTGTGTTCACTGGCTGCCTCCCCCCACAGCATTTCCATTGACCGGCAAAAGTGCTAAAACTACAGCTGCCTTGTCTATACAAGGAATGTAACATATGTTAAAAATACACCTGTTCCCTAGTGTAGACATAACCTGTAAATGAAGTTAAATACGGACTGTAGCCCAGTAGGTCTGGCTAGTTGTGCAGCTGAAACCTAGGTCTTCCAGAGCTGGGATATTACAGTTAAAGTCTAGCCCACGCTTCTCATACATAGGCCCGGCTGCTTTAAATCTCACCAGGGGCAACTTAATGCAAAAACCTAACCCACACCTCAACACAAAGCAAAACATTGGGCCCCCTCTGGCTCTCAGCCCTTCACTGGCAGCAGGACTGGCTGCAGCAGGGCCCGACCCTGCACGGTACTGAGGCCTTGATCTTTAAAGGCATCCTAACTCCCACTGAAATCAGTGGCAATTAGGCATCTAATACTTTTGAAGACCTAGGTCTGATTTCCCTCACCTCTCACTCAATGGGAGCTGAGGCCACTAGGAACCCTCCATGAATACTTGAGTTTTTTCATGAAACTTAACACTAAATGCACCAAACTTGTAGTCCACATTAAAGCCAACTGCCATTACAATCAATGCAATTTTTGCCTGGGTAGGGAAAACAGGATCGGACCCATGACAACAATGACTCCACTGACCAGACTGCTATTTGTACACACAGTGAAGAGTATCTTCCACCACTGTAGCATCACTGACCCAGTGGAGTAAATATTACTTAGCTAGGGGAAATCCTGGCCCTACAGATATTAATGGCAAAACTCGTGTTGACTTCAGTAAGAGTTAGTTACTGAAGTCAACTTTCAGTTAGTGAAATCCCAGTTAGTGACTAGGATTTCACTAACTGAGTAAGGCTTTATCTCCACCGAAAAGATGATCTGCCATCACACATGCCCTCCTGCATTGTGGATGAAGTTACATTGCTGTAAAGGTACCAGTATAAGAAGAGGAATAAACTTCTTAGTAGTATACGGCACCTATATGCCATTACAGCTACATGTACAGTAGGGCTTGTAGTGGAATAACTGATATTGGTAAAAATTGCTCCCCTAACCACAACAGTTATAGCTGCACAAAATCTGGGTGGTGATTAGGCCTATAAAATAAATATCACAATGCAGCACCATACAATGTCTCTTCACCATGACAATCACTAAAGACACACTCGAAAACAGAGGATTTATTGTTGAACAGGCCCATTAAAACTGGAAAAACAAATTCAACAACGCATTTATTTATATTTTTGGGTAAAAACGTTTTTTTCATGTTAACAAAAGCAGAATACGTTTATTTAGTGTTCATTTCACAGCTCTGACAGTTGCAGCTGTCAGGAAAGGAAATACAGTATTAAAATAAACTGAATAAAGTTGCTCACCAACAAAAAATTTTTTCACATTATGCAAATCTGTGGATTGTAACATCAACAGTATAAAATGCAACAAAATTGGAATTTTAATTTTTTTTTTAAAAAAAAGCTTTAAAAGATAACAGTCCAGGCTATAAAGCTATACAAGCATTGTATAAGAAATGTTAAAGTCAACAAGTCTACAGATACACCTTGTAAAAACCTCACTACATTATATATTTATAATATCTAACAACATTTGAAATCATGGACAAATTTGTACATTTTTAATAGGAAACCTAATGCTTTAGGTACTTGGAATGTACAAGTAGCAGACATTTGTAAGAAAATACCAAAATGTCTTTTAATTAAAAAAACTCCCAAAAATCTATAGAAATCTACTTTCTCAAGAACTTCCACTGACATAACCTCAAAGTATAAATTATTACTTTTATGAGAAGAGCCTTGTGGTGCTAAAAAATAATACTAATGTGAGATGCTGTCAGCTTGTTATTTTGAATCACTGATATGTCGTATGCACAGGGGAAAAAATAAACCAAACCACCATGTTATTATGATATTTGCCTCTTTGTGTTAGTAAAAGAGTTAAAATCTTCTCATAAAAATACCTCCCCATGCCTTCTTGGTCCATACTAAAGTCCCCTCTTTAGTTAGTGTGCTTTTAAACAGTGATTTGTCACAGAGGCGCATAAATAGCATACAAAGGTGAGTCCAGCAAATTGGGCATTATTGGCATTTTTAGCATGTGTTAGACTTAAAAGTGATATACAGTCATTGTACTTCCCCTATAAAGAATGTGGCTCTTCTTGCTGTTTTGCCAGTGTGTTATTTCTTAAATCTGACAATGCAATGATACCGGCAAGGAGAAAAAAAAATAATGTGCATCATTCAAAGTCAACATTTAGCTTTGCTGCACTCAAAAATAGAAAAATAAACACCCACACCTCCTTAATGCCCAGTGGTTAAACTGATGGAAGAATTCTTGGCCTTAGATTTTCAAATATGTAAAAATCATCTCTCTGTTATTTGTTTGGATTTAACCATTGATCATGTATTGCAAAATAAACTTACCTTTGCTCACTGCAATCCAGGATAAACTAATTTAAATATATATATATATATATATATAACATTAAATGTAATTTGTTAAAGGAATGAACATCTATATTGTCTCTCTGTATTTCCTGTAAACACAAAAGAAAAACTTGATTAATATATTTTTCTCCATATTTAATAAGTTAAAGAACTTAAATGCAGTAAATTTTAAAGTTTACAGTAATGCTATGCTATTTCAACCAACAAACAGATATGTTAATGTCTATAAATAAATTTACAAACATACATGTTAAGATACAATTGTTAAAACAAAACTGTGAAGATATTAAAAAAGAAAATCTTTTGCCCAGATCAGTATATCCTAGATTGCAATGCTCTTACTTTGAGAGATTTCCCTCTCACTACTGCTTTACATTGCATTAATATTATACATTATTTTTTTAGATAGATAGATAGATAGATAGATAGATAGATAGATAGATAGATAGATATGTACAAAACTCTCTGGAATAAACCTTTTTGATATAAGCTAAAGGCTCTTGCCTACAGGTACCCGTAATTTCTCTTTCCAAGTCACTGCGGATGGATGGAGACAACTTGCTAGCTTGAAAGGGGAGAAGTATTGAAACAGCTTCTTCTCTTGGGCTTGAAAGCAAAAACCAAAAACTCAAATCTCCATCTCAAGAGCGTGAGTTTTACATTCTTAGAGCCTGGTCCTGCAGCATCCAGCACAGTGGCAAAAATCTGCATTCACATGAAGCCCCCCTGAAGACAATAAGGCTCTGGATGGACAGTCTGCTCATGCGTAGGAAGTTGCAAGATCAGAGACTAAGGCCTGGTCTACACTAGGAGGGGGGATTGATCTAAGTTACGCAACTTCAGCTACATGAATAATGTACTGAAGTCAACGTACTTAGATCTACTCACCGCAGTGTCTTCACTTCACTGCAGTGAGTCGACTGCTGCCACTCCCCCGTCGACTCTGCCTGCGCCTCTTGCAGTGCTGGAGTACAGGAGTCAATGGGAGAGTGCTTGGGGGTTGATTTATCATGTCTAGACTAGATGTGATAAATCGACCCCCGCTGGATCAATCGCTGCCCCCCAGTCCAGTAGGTAGTATAGACATACTCTAATTCTGTTTCTGATTTAATTATTTAGCAATTCCCTGGAGACATGTGGTACCTTTATACCCACCACTTTGATGCTTTCGTCTCTATGAACCCCAAAATGAACACATTACAATGACTTTCATACATTTGCCCTTCCGTTTGGAATGTTCTGACTCTTCTATATACACCAGTCACCCGCAGCCAAAGTGCAAGAGAGGGTTATGATCTATTACAGTCAAACCGCTGTTTGCCACCAAACCATTAACTCCTTTGAGATTGTGACTATGTCAAAAAAAGGGATTTTTTTGTGTGTGGGGGTGGATTTTTTTTTCTAAGTAGCTGGGTAATGATCAAGCGACTACAAAAAAAACAACCAACCAACAAAAATACAGCTATTTATATAAATATATTAATCCCTGCAGGCAATGTGTCTTTTCAGCTTCACCAAAAAGGTTCCTGAACAGATTGCATAAGCAAAGAATTTCTACATTCTTTACACTTCTCCTCCCCAGAAAAAGAAAGGTTTTTTTTTTCCTCCTCTTCATATTGCAGGCACAGAATGGCAACTTGATAATACATGACAGGAGATCCAGAGGTCAGCACCCCTACATTTAATGGGAGGGGGGGTTCCCCTCTCACCCCTATGGGTGGTATGTGTCTTCCTCAACCTCGGGTCCTCTACCAGAGGCCTGGGAGTTTGAGGGTTCTGCGCAGTATCTTAGCTGTTCCTAGCACTGCACTCTTCTGGACAGAATGGTTCACCATTGCACTGCTGGTGTATTATAAAGTAAAATGGCTATACTGCCCCAGGTCATGGGCAATCACGGAATCGTCTACTCAGCAGCACTCCTTTTGGCTATTGACGTGTGGGCTCCTGGCGGTGTAGGCAGAATACTGCTCGAATTGCATAGAGGATTTCAAGATACTCCTAGCACGTAATGAGTTTGCACGTTTGTTCAACAATGGTTTGTGAAATTTCTGGAGCTATATCTGCTGCTAACTGCCATTGTATTTTCATGGTTATCACAACATTAATCTGGAAAAAGATATGGACCAAACTGAAAGGAGTTCAGGAAGACGCCCTGCCCAAGCATGTAGGGTTATTGGAAGTCTGGGTTGGATGCGGTGCCAGTTATTGAAAGGCAGAGGCCAGAGTCTGAATTTCAAAACTGTCACGCTCCAAAGCTCAAGAGAGATTTCAAGCTGCAGGGTTCTGGTTCCAAGGGATCTCTGCGTCAGGGCTGATCTGAAAATAGCCAGAGAGAATACACTTACATCAGTTTGATGTGGGGTACAGGCAAGGAAACTATTTCCAGGTCTTTCACTAGCTGCTTAAAGGTTGGGGAACGTCTGCGATGGGACTGGCATGCCAGGCTACTCTCCTCAGTGAGAATCATGGTACTGAGGGGAAAAAAGAGCAAGACCTGTGATCCTGGGGGCGGTAAGATTAGAGCACGCGTGTCAGACATACATGTCTCAGCATCAGCCAGGCTTTGGCCATTGCAAACTTGTTGAGCACAGCCAGCCCCTGCTCCTTGGCATTTGCCCTAAGCAAAAGTGAGACATGCAGCTCCTTCTGGTGCCTTGAAAACCTCACTGATCCAGTTCCCCGACTATGGCCACCAGAGACAGTGCAGGTGCTGCAATTCATAACACAATGGGCAAACCAGCTGGTATGCTGCAGCAGAGATAGTAAAGTAAAGACAAGGGAGTCCTTAGGGAAACTCGTTGACTCTCCTAGTTCGTGTCACTCTCATATTTGAGGTAGGCAGCTGAAGCGTTAGGGGGTCTTTTGCCCAAGGACCCCTACTGGAAAGTTGGGTACCAACCGGGATTTGAACCCCGGTCTCTCGTATCAAAGGGCGGTCTCCCGTATCAAAGGGCGGTGCTCTTAACCACTACGCTATCCAGTGGCTAGAGATTAGTTCCTTCAGGCGAAACAGTGCTTTTAGACTTCTTATACAGCAAAATGGGGAAAAAAATAACCCCAAACCCCTACAACCCTTCTACGGCTCAACAACAAAAATCTTCTTGAATTACCAGCAGTTTCACGGAAGAGCCTTCATTGTGCAATAGTCTCCCGAAGAGTGGGTGCTGTGTGTGTCCTGGCAGGCAGGGGAACACTGCTCAAATGGCACGGAGAAGTCAAGGTACTTCTGCAAGGAGAAAAGTCACATGGTTACATGGTCGGGAGTGAGGGAGAAGAGATAGCTAATGATGCTGCAACACTTTTCAGTTACCACAAACATTAGGGTTAGATCTGGGGATGCCAGACCTGGGTTTTGAACATCCTCAAAGCATGAGGGTTTTGGGATCTGGGATTTTGGCCAATTATAAAGATAGGGGCCAGGTCTGAATTTCAAGCCACCTCCAGAGCTCAAGAGAGATCAACTGCAGGGCTCTGGTTCAGGCCCATCTCTGCTCAGGACTGATCTTTAGCCAGAGAGAAACACTTACATCCGTTGTTGTTACAGTAAGAACCGTATCCAGGTCTTCCACTAGCTGCTTAAAGGTTGGCCGTTCTGATGGGACTACATGCCAGCACTCCTTCATGATCATGTACCTGAGGATAACAAAGAGCAAGAGGTCTTCCCTGTGATGGGGTGGGGGAGAGAGAAGAGCACGTGTGCAGATATACATGTCCCAACATAGCCAGGCTTTGGCCCATGCACCTGCTGGGGCAGAACCAGCCCCCACTCCTTTGCATTGCTCTAAACAAAGTGAGACATGCAGCTCCTTCTGTGCCTGAACCCACTGTCCAGCCCAGATACAGCCACCAGTCTGTGCATTGGTACAGAGCATAACACAGCCCAGCTGGTACTCCTGCAGCAGAAGTAAAGAAAGGGGATCCCCTAGGTAAACCTCTCCAGCACGATGCCTAAGGAACCCACAGTGCCAGAGCCCAAAAGGGGCAGGTATGGAAACTGGGTGTGAAGAGTGAGGGAAAGCCCAGGCTACAGAGTACTGAGAAAGGCAGCTGGGTCTGTCAGGAGTTTTATTACTGTAGCTGTCTATCACACAGTCCTTGGCAATGGCATTGGGAGCATAGGCCTAAGGCTGCCAATGGCTTGGTGCTCTATGTAGACCCAGCATTCATGGTCTTGGCAGCAGGACCAGAGGCCCCACAGGGAAATCAAGGAGGAGGAAATTCACACTTCAACTTCTCTGACATACACGCACACACCTTTACAATAACGTGGGTGACCTGCAAATCACAAACCTAGCCATAAATTGTCACATTTGAATAGGAAGCCATTGGATTATCCAAACAGAAGTCCCTAATGACCTAGTTGGAAATCTGGTTTGTATGGTGAACAATGCTAAGGCCTGGCTCTCACCCTGTCACTTTGCTAGGAGCAAGAGGACACTCATCAGGTCCTATTGGTCTTGAGTGCCCTCTCCCTTAAGCAGGAACCAATGATGTTTACAGGAGAGGGCGTCCTCCCACAGAAATGCAGCATTTTTTAAACAAGAGGAAATACCAATTTCATAGATTGGTCTGCTTTGAAATCCAACATACAGCAGGGAAAGCTTTGCCTATAGCAGGTTTGTCCACAGTGTGGAGCAGGCAAAGCCAACTGGACCAGGAAAAAGTTAAAAGACAACAGCCAGGAACGGCAAGACAACAGGCTTAAAATGGAGTACTGCTAGCACGACGCTCACTGAATAGTGATTTGTCCTGCCTCAGTCCCAGTGTACTGACTGGAGTTAGACACAGGCAATTAAATATTACTTAATTCACATTTATTTAAGGTGTTACTGAAGTTGAAACAACAAGGAAGGAAACTAAGCGTAATGATGCCATTTTCAGAGGCTCAGAACCGGCCTCCTAGCAATGGTCTCAGGGCCAGAGAAAGTGTTTCTTGTCTGCACAGTGACCAGAGTACTGCTGAAATCAGACAAATACATCAGGCAGGAAATGCTGCATTCTAAGGGTAAGTCACCAGAGGCAGTGCTAGCCCACTGGGGGCTCAAAGAAGGACTATCCTCTTCCCCTGTTCCACCCCAACAAACACTGCTTGGGGACCTAAGCAATTGCTTAGTCTGCTTATGCCGGAGCCTCACTAGGCAAATCCACAGACCTGAGCTGGGTATGGGTTGATATGAATCGACCAAGCATAGCAAGCGTAGCTGCATATTTTGACTACCAGTGACGTAATGAGTCTAAATGCATCAGGTTCGGTAAGTCATCTGGAGCCAGCCGGACAATTGCACAGCAGGACCAGCTAAACAGTAGTAAGTGGGGGTCAGACAAAGGAATGGGCAGCAATATTTATACACACACACCCTGCAGAAACTGAATTAAGAAGGAAAATAAACTCATGTGTCAGCCAAGGCTTCTAGAAATGAAGCCATAAAGCTACTCCCTCCCTCACTTACAGGTCATGAGTGCAGTTTGCTGGCTTGTCCAGCCGATTGCCTTCTTTTAAGAAATTGAAGATTTTCTCGCTTGGAATTCCCGGATATGGAGATTCCCCCCAAGTAAAGATCTCCCATAGCAGCACTCCAAAAGACCAGCTGGGAACCAAAGAAAGATGTTTAAAATTCAATGAGGTTTTTTAGTTTGTTTGTTTTTTTGCTTTATTTCAGTGCAGCCATGCACAGCTAACACAGCCGTCAATGGCATGACTAATTGCCTAGGCCATTTTCACTAGTTACTTGGAGATCTCTGCTGATCCAACTCACTAGCAAAGAACTCCCAGGCACCACATCTGAAACTGAAATGAGCATTTAATCAGATAGGTGACAGCCCATTTATTACCCCAGGTCTTCATTACGTCTTCTACCAACTCCACTGAATGGAACAAATCCAATGATTCATGCCCAGCTTCACTGAATCAGAGGCTAGGAACCACAGGCCACTGTGCAAGCTGATATCAAAGCTTGCTTCTTACAACCCTTATTTCACTGGCTGGACTGGAAGAAACACCCCCTACAAAAATCAGCACAGGTCTAATGTTAAATGCCTTGGCACTGCTTCTGTGCTACATTTAAAAGTCCACTTTTTCAAAATGTATTTTGCCTCCTTCATTTTCTTTTTTAAAAAAGAGATTGTGTGTCTCTTTCTGTCTCTCTAATTTAGGTAAACTGACGTGTCCATTGCTGCATTACCTATGTGCTGAAACTACGATTTTGGAGCACTGAAGCTACAGCATGTGAAATTTACAGAACAGAGAATACAAATAATGCTTACACATCACTCTGGTGAGTGTAGACCCCATCAAACAATGCTTCTAGAGCCATCCATTTCACAGGCAGCCGACCCTGTAATTAGAAGACAAAGGGAATGTTCCATCAGCATATTCAGTCAGCCACAAGGGCACTATCTGAATCTTTTATTCTAATCCAGTTTGAAACATTTTCATTAGCAACCACATCTGTTTCCCTGATCACTGTGCAGGCAGTAGTGGCCACATGAAAACAGATTATAACATTTGATCCCCGGTCTTCACTGACTATCTGCGTTATAAACACTCTCCCCCTCTTGCATGCTGCATTTCACTGCCAAGACAGGTTTAATGAATCAAGACATTTAAATCTCTGAATGAAAAACAGCATCCCTTGTGTACGAACGCAGCTGTGGGGCTGGACCGTTTCAAAACAGAGTGGGACCAACACACACAGGCTTCGCTGGCTTGAAGAGATCATTTCACTCAGTGCAAAAATGCTGCTTACTCTGAACTGTAGGGGGAAATCCACAGCGTGAATTCACCCAATGACTTCACTCTGATCCCGCTGAAATCAAATGGGGGTGTTTTTGTCATTTCAGCAGGACTACCAATGATCTCAACAGGGCTCCCTGTGGGTACAGGGGCCTGCCTGCCTGCTATCAATAGCTGGATCAGGACCAAATGTTTTTCTCAATGCAGTAATTTGTTAAAAAAGAAGGTGTGGACCAAGGGCGTGTGCTGCTGACTCCTCCACCACTGGGACCTTCCATGCACTTGGCAGCTGTGTACTCACACTGGTTGTTTTCTTGCAACAGCTGATGTTGCCAACATCTCTGGCTAGGCCGAAATCGGCTATTTTCATCACATTGTCTTCAGTGACTAACACGTTCCTGGCTGCCAAGTCTCGGTGAATGCACTGTGAAAGGTGAGCATAGAGATAAATATGGGCTTGTTAAGCTGCTTATGATTCGTGGTTTATGAAGTGCCATTTCATTTACTTGAAAGCCAATAAAGTTGCACCATTTAATTCTTCGCCCTTTAGATCATCACTGCCACATGCACTTTCAGACAAACTGCTTCTTAGCAACATCTACCAAACACACACACACACACACACACACACACACACAAACACACACTCACCTCTAGAGGCAAGAAAGCAGTGCTTCTTCATCTGCTCTCTCAGGATGGGAGACTCGGACTGGAGATCAGCTAGATCCCAGGGCTGTACACCAAGCTGCCACCACCAGGGAGGGGAGTCTGGGCTAACAGTTTACTTACAAGAGGGCAATGGGAATCAAGACAGTACGATTTGATTCCCTGCTCTACGACTGACTCACTGTGTATAAACTAATGTCCCAGTTTCCCCATCTGTAAAATGGGCCTGACTGTCCAATTGCTTACGTCAGTATAAATCAGGAGTAACTCCAACGTAGCAAGTGTGAGACTAGCGTCAGGTCCAATGTTTACAAAGTGCTTTCGGAGCCCACGGATAGCTCTATGTAAGTGTCAGGTCTTGTTATGAATGGGCCAAATCCTTCACTGGCCTACCTCCAAGGGAGTCTACATTCACCTGGTAACTTAGCAGAGATACTGCTCTTCTAACAAATGAATGTTTGTCACAGGCTGTGTCTCTGCCTCAGCCTTGATGCTCTGCACTTTCAGCATTACTGAAAAGGGGCCACAGAGGCTCCTGATTCTATTGTCTGAAATCAGATTCTCTCTCAAAGTGACTTCCAATTTTGCTGTCATGCTGACACCACTAAGATGCAGCGTACAGCGTAGCATGGCTCTAAATCACCTTTGGGTAGTGGCTGAGATTGACTGAGCGTCGGACATCTGAAAGTCAATTACTTCGGCATTTAGACATTTCTGTTGTGTGATATTTGATTTGCTCACTGAAAACACAGAACTGAGGTCAGCCTTTCATACGGACTCTGCAGTGTCCATATATTGCCAGACTGTTCACATACTTACTGTTGGATTGTTGATTACAGCAAAGGGGCACCCAGCTAAATCACTCGTAAATGGATGTGATCATACACAAATGGACTTCTGGGTCCCTTAACAATGCTTCTTTGCAAGCAGCAATGCATTTCTTACTGAAAAAAATAATTCCTGTACTTGTAGGCTCTTAAGGGCAGAACCCAGTCATACATTTGCCCACAATGCACAGTGCACACCTATCACATGACACGTATGTTTATGTACGTGATAAATAACAACAGACTCCAAGTCACTCAACTCACTTTCTGAGACACCAAATACTCCATGCCACAGGACACCTGGTAGGCGCACGAGACTAAATCTTTAAATGTTAACTGCTCTTCTGGCAGCTTACAGGTGTTGAGTGAAAATACATCGGGTGGCCGACGATCCCTGAGATATTCCTGCAAGTTCCCTTTTGACGCATATTCTACCAGAATGTAAAGTGGGCCTGCCAACAAAAAACAGTCACAATGTGGCTGTTACATCATAATTAAAAAGCGGAGTGAGAGTCACTAGCCTCATTTTACTGAAAGGGAAAGAGGTGGTGAGGTGACATTATGGCGATCAACAGATGGCTCAGGCAGTAGTGCTATAAGGAGGGCTCTGGGATGTATGGCCACTGGGAAGCACTTATGGGTGGAAGACTGTTCTCTTGGGCTGGACTTCACCTAAGTAGGGAGGGAAATAGATTTCTAGGATGGAGGCTGGTGCACAACTGATTAAGAGAGCTTTAAACTAGTAATTTGGGGGAGATGTCCAGGTAATCTCCATGCCGGAATTTAACACTGAGAAGGAAGAAAACAAAGCAAGAAAGGATACAGTCGTGGGTAGGAGAATGGACATAAGGAGGAAGGATAGTGTAGATACCAGTCTAATAGGTGATACGGGTGGTAGAATGTGTGTGCCTCATAGAAGAAATGGTTGCAGGGGACAACCTTGGTTTGAGTGATCATGAGCTAATTCAGTTCAAACTAGATGGAAGGATAAACAAAAATAGATTTGGGACTAGGGTTTTTGATTTCAGAAGGGCTAACTTTAAAGAATTAAGACAATTAGTTAGGGAAGTGGATTGGACTGAAGAACTTGTGGATCTAAAGGCAGAGGGGGCCTGGAACTACTTCAAGTCAAAGTTGCAGAAACTATCAGAAGCATGCACCCCAAGAAAGGGGAAAAAATTCATAGGCAGGAGTTGTAGACCAAGCTGGACTAGCAAGCATCTCAGAGAGGTGATTAAGAAAAATCAAAAAGCCTACAAGGATGGAAGAGGAAGTGATGCAGCAAGGAAAGCTACCTTATGGAGGTCAGAAACATGAGGGATATAGTGAGAAAGGCCAAACCATGTAGAGTTGGGACTTGCCAAAGGGAATTAAAACCTATAGTAAAAGGTATCATAGCCATCTAAATAAGAAGAGAAAACAAATGTGATGGGGCAAGCGCAGATGGCTACAGTAAGGTACTTGGAAACAGGTATGTCAGCCCCAGGGCTAAACACATCCCTAGGACCCTGGTAACCAAAATGGCAAGTTGCTCCAGTAAATCAAGGACCTGAGCCATTAGATCTTCTCTAAAGGCATGTAAGAGATAGCTACTTTAGATTAGAACACCTGCAGCCAATCAAGGTAGGTTAATCAGGGCACCTCTTGCGGTTTAAAAAGGAGCTCACTCCAGTCAGGCAGGGAGGAGCCAAGGAGAATGGAGCGTGTGTGAGGAGCTGGAGCACAGAAGGGAGGAGCTGAGCAGTCAGAGAGTGTACGCTGGAGGATTGAGGAGGAGCAAAGCGTATAGACACCAGGAGGAAGGTCCTGTGGTGAGGCATAAAGAAGGTGTTTGGAGAGGCCATGGGGAAGTGCCCAGGGAGTTGTAGCGTCATGCAGCTGTTACGCAGAGCACTACAGACAGCTGCGAATCCACCGGGGCCCGGTTCCCCCAAACCTCCCAACTCCTAGATCAGACACAGAGGCAGCTGACCAGATCTGTTGGTTCCACAGAGAGGAAGATCACTGAGGTGAACAAATCCACCAATACGCGCAGGACGCCCCCAGGTTAGAGGAGGAAATTTTGTCACAAAGAAAGAGAAGTGCAGGCCGCTCAACACTGAGGATGGACTGCAGGTAAGGGATAGATCTAGGGCATTGGCCCAAATATTAAGCAAATACTTTGTCTCAGTCCTTAAATGAGGAAGCTTAGGATAATGTAGGATGACAATAATTGGAAATGAGGATATGGAGGTAGATATTATCACATCCGAGGTAGAAGCCCAACTCTAACAGCTTAATGGGATTGAAACTGGCGGTCCCAGATAATTGGTTCCATCCAAGAATATTAATGGAACTGGCACATGAAATTGCAAGCCCATTAGCAAGAATTTTTTAATGAATCAGTAAACTCAGGGGTTTTTACCGTACGAACTGGAGGAATTGCTAATAGTTCCTATTGTTAAGAAAGGGAAAAAATGTGATCCGAGTTAACTATGGTTCTGTAGTTTGACATCTGTAGTTGTTGCAGGCCTTGGAAAAAAAATTGAAGGAAAAAGTAGTTAGGACACTGGGTAAATGGTAACCAGGACAAACACAACATGGTTTTACAAAAGGTAGATTGTGCCAAACCAACCTGATCTCCTTCTTTGAGAGCGGTAACAGATTTGTTAGACAAAGGAAACGCAGTGGATTATTTTACCCTCGATTTCAGTAAGGCATTGACCCAGTTCCACATGGAGAGTTATTAGTTAAATTGGAAAAGATGGGGATCAATATGAAAACTGAAAGGTGGCTAAGGAACTGGTTTAAAGGGGAAACTACAACAAGTCATACTGAAAGGTGAACTGTCAGCTGGAGGGAGGTTTCTAGTGGAGTTCCTCAGGGATCGGTTTTGGGATCAGTCTTATTCTAATCTTTTTATTACTGACCTTGGCACAAAGTGAAATGTGCTAATAAAGTTTTGCAGATGACGCATGCTGGGAGTATTGCTAACCACAGAGAAGGACCGGGATATCATACAGGAAGATCTGGGTGACCTTGTAAAACTGGAGTAATAGTAATAGGGATGAATGTAAAGTGAAAAGTGCAAGGTCATGCATTTAGGATTAATAACAAGAATTTTAGTTATAATTGGGGACACATCAGTTGGAAGTAACAGAGGAGGAGAAGGACCTTGGAGTATTGGTTGATCACAGGAGGACTATGAGCCGCCAATGTGATATGGCTGTTAAAAACAAACTAATGCGGTCTTGGGATGCATCAGGTGAGTATTTCCAGTAAAGATAAGGAGATGTTAGTACCGTTATATAAGGCACTGGTGAGACCTCATCTGGTCTCCCATGTTAAAGAAGGGTGAATTCAAACTGGAACAGGTACAGAGAAGGGCTACTAGGATGAGCCGAGGAATGGAAAACCTGTCTTATGAAAGGGATTCAAAGAGCTTGCTTGTTTAGCCTACACCAAAAGAAGGCTGCGGAGGGATATGCTTGCTCTTTATAATATAACAGAGGGATAAATATCAGGGAGGGAGAGGAATTATTTAAGCTTAGTACCAATGTGGAACACAAGAACAAAGGATAAAACTGGACACTGGGAAGTTTAAAATTGAAATTAGACGAAGGTTTCTAACCATTAGAGGAGTGAAATTCTGGAACAGCCTTTCAAGGGGAGTAGTGGAGACAAAAGACATATCTGGCTTCAAGACTAAGCTTGATAAGTTTATGGAGGGATGGTATGATGGGATAGCCTATTTTGGCAATTAATTGATCTTTGATTATTAGCAGGTAAATATGCCCAATGGTCTGGGATGGGATGTTCAGATGGGGTGGGATCTGAGTTACTACAGAGAATTCTTTCCTGGGTGCTGGCTGATGAGTCTTGCCTACATGCTCAGGGTTTAGCTGATCGCCATATTTGGGGTCAGGAAGGAATTTTCCTCCAGGGCAGATTGGCAGAGGACCTGGAGGTTTTTTGCCTTCCTCTGCAGCATGGGGCACAGGTCACTTGCTGGAGGATTATCTGCACTTTGAGGTCTTCAAATCACAATTTGAGGACTTCAATAACTCAGAGATAGGTTAAGGGTTTGTTACAGGAGTGGGTGGGTGAGATTCTGTGGCCTGCGTTGTGCACGAGGTCAGACTAGATGATCATGATGGTCCCTTCCGCTGTAGAGTCTATGAGGCAGGTCAGCAGCAAATGTAGCACTGAAGAGGAAGGGCCAATGGTTAGAACACTAGCCTAGGAAATGCAAATTCAAGCCCCAGCTCTGCCACAAAGTTCCTGTGTGACCCTGGGTCAGTCACTTTGTCTCTGTGCCTCGGTTCCCCATTTGTCAACTTCCCTACCGCACAGGGGTGTTCTGGGGATAAATGAATGAAAGACGATGAGGTGCTCAGATACTATAGTATTGAGGGCCACCAAAATACCTAAGAAAGTTAGATAGGAACATGACTCAGGGCAGGTTCCCTAGCCAAGCGGCCACTGACAAACATCTCTCTTCAGAACCGACACACAGACATTAACTCAACTGCCTCACTGCCCTGTGGGCGAGCATTATCCTTTCCGTTTGATGGCTGGGAAGCCTTAGACATAGAGGGTATTATATGAATTGCCTAAACCCACAGAGTTGGGACTCAAAGCCAGCACATTTTGGGCATTCAGGGAGTAAATAATAACAAATGACAGTCAAACCACCAATCTCTCTGCTTCCAGCTCCACTTTTTTCCCAAAAAAGGAGGACAATAAGGAAGAGCTTTTGAAAACCAGTATCGATAACAGGTAGAGCCATATATATATTTGCTCCAACATCTAAAAGCCACCCAACTTCTCACTGAGCAAAGCAGTTAGCTATGTCTGTGCACACAATTAATCATGTGGCCAATTCAGATGCATGAAGAAAGGGTGAAATCCTCCTGGCCTCTACACAGTCTGAATAAGAGGCACCAGGAGCACAATATTACATTACAGGGGAAAATCTCTCTGCTTGCTGGGCCAGAAACCTGCAGTAGAGGGATGGAAAAGCAACTGAGTGCACATAAGGCTGAGCTAGTACAGTGTGCACCACAGAGCAGAATGGGACTGCTTCCCACTGAAATCATGAAGTACGATGGTTGCATATGGCCTTCTCTGAAACATACCATCCTGCGTGCAGGCGCCTAGGAGGTTAATGATATTTTTGTGGTTCCCAATAATTTTCAACATTTCCATTTCGGACACCAGGTCAGAAAGATCCTCATCAGTAGCATCATCTGGAGAAGACGGTGGGGAGGGGGGAAGAGAAAGAAACTATTATGAAGGGAATAGGCATTTCTTAGAGTCTAGAGAGTAAAATCATAACTAGATTTCCTTAGTACTATACAGTATGTTATACACTCAGTGAACGGAGGCTGGCCACGTGGCCATCTGAGCATTTATGAGAGCTGGTCATCCTGCAGGAAATGTTAATCAGGATTCATAGAACTGGAAGGGACCTTGAGAGGTCATCTAGTCCAGTTCCCTGCACTCATGCAGGACTATGTATTATCTAGCCCATCCCTGACAGGTGTTTGTCCAACCTGCTCTTAAAAATCCCCAATGATGGAGATTCCACCACCCCCCTAGGCAACTTATTCCAGTGCTTAACCACTCTATTTGCTTTTGTCCCAAATCAGGGTGAAAACTTGAAACATCAAAACCTGTTGCCAAACAAAAAGTTCTGAGAAATTTTGACATGGAAATAAAACATTGTGTGTTTTGTTTTGATGTTTAGAAACTGAAAAAAAAATTGAACTGTCAACTTCAGTTTTAGGATTTTTGGGGCTTCACCGCCACTCTACCTCCCCTTTTTATGTACATACAAACTTTCTTGCATTTTTTTTGGACTGGAAAAGAATCAGGGGCAAGTAAAATATGTCTGGAATCGTGGGGTAAAAGCCCCCAGAATAAATTGGGAAACCAAATTTTTTTTTAGTTTTCAAAATCAAACCAAAACACAAAACATCAAAATGTTTCAGTTTGGCAATGTTGAAGTCTTCCCCATCAAAAAAATTTAATCAAAATTGACCAATGAGGTTTTGTCAAACCCCACTTTCTCATGGAAAAATTTTTCATTTGAAAAAAGTTTCAGCTGGTACTGTGCAGAACCTCAGCACTTCTCGCTTTGACTTAGTCATGCCACTCCCCTCAAGGTGTTTTACACAGCATGGAAGCGAAAGCTAGTCAAGTTACTGCAGCTTCAGTGCTTTAAGCAGGGAAAACAGGAGAATCTGGAGGAGCCCAACCAATCTCATTGTTTTGCCACTTCTTAAACTGTTGAGATGTAATCTCAGGGAGCTTGGCCAGGGTTCACTTTGATAGGAAACTCTACTGAAGTGCTTATATGACTCTCATCACCCAAGTAGACAACAACTGAATGGATTTTATACTCAATACCCCCATGAGACAGGGAAGCATTATCCCTATTTTAAAGGCCAGGTGCTCAGACAAAGGGTAAAGAAAATGACTTGTCCAACATCACAGATGAAATTTGTGGCTGAGCTAGGAACCGAACCCAGGTCTCCTGTAGCCAAGTCCAATGCTGTATCCACTTAGCTACCCTTAAGATAACACTCAGCAGTTCCTGTGACCCACCCTAACAGAAATCTGTGGAAACAAGCATCAGTTATGGGAGCCAAAGGGAGAATTTGGCCTTAGGTTTGCTCTTCTTATGTAGCCATATTTTTAAAATAAAAAATGAACCCCAAACCAAGATAAATGCCAAGGGCAAAAGCCTAACAGCCCCAGCCCCAACCCCTGCCATTCCTTCATGGTGCTGTTCTCTGTACCTTTTAACATCTTGACAGCTACAGTGATGGCCTTGTCTGGTTTGTCCTTATCGATCCCAGTCGCTTCTGCCATCACCACTTGACCAAAACAACCTTCACCTAGAGGTTTCCCCAGAGTCAGGCTGAAGTGACAGACACAAACAAATGAATTAATATGTGACGGGGCTGAGGACTGGAATGAAGACAAGAACGACAGGTTTGACTGACCGAGATCTCGTTAATTCCCACTTGGGATCAGCAGGCAGCTCGAGCTCTGAGACATTTGCT
This sequence comes from Chelonoidis abingdonii, assembly GCF_003597395.2. Classification (NCBI taxonomy): domain Eukaryota; kingdom Metazoa; phylum Chordata; order Testudines; family Testudinidae; genus Chelonoidis; species Chelonoidis abingdonii. Next base: position 437,048 of record NC_133786.1, on the reverse strand, counting down.
AGCTTCAACCCATCACTGGATGAGAGGTAGGTGAGATTGACCAGCAGGGTACCGGAATTCATGGAAGGGCTTGACTCCAATGACACCGGCTTCAATAGAGCAAATAAAATGTTATTGCCAACTGCCTCTGTGTCAGATACATGCAGCGGTGCTTGAAAAGAAACCAGACACGAAAATCACTTTGAACTAATCTTTGATTATTGAAGACTTACAATCAATTGTAACCTGGAAATTAAAAATATCAGTCTCATATTATGGGAGTGTATCTATCTAGGCATGCAGAGCCAGATCCGAAGCCAGTGTAAACCAAAGCAGCCTCACTGAAGACAGTACTCTTATCGATTTACACCATCTACCTCAGTTTATAGCAGCTAAAGTTCTGGCCTATATGCATGGAGTGTGTTTGTGTCCATGGAGTCAGTCCCAGCTTTCCATTCCCAATAGGTGGTTTACAGCCAGAAAGGCTGAACCAGCAGGGTTTGCAGTCCTTTTTAATTCCTTCGCTTACTACTCTGCAGTGCCAGTCCCTGATGCATGACTGGATGGGATTTTTATTGTATAGAGTGCCATCATTGTCCCTTGCAGAAAGAAGGCCCAATCCTGGACCCACAGAAATCAGTGGAAGTTTTGCGAGTGACTTCAGTGGGAACAGGACCAGGAATATACTTCTTTTCCCACTCCTCCCCTTCACACTGGCTACGGGCACAGGATGGTAGGCTATTCTCTGGAAGGTCCATTTTCCCTAAGGTGTTGTTACGTGTGGCCAGCAGGGCTGGTTTAAGGGTCTGTTTTACTAGTCCTAGGTAAGCCCACGGGTCTGTGGAATTGCTGCCCTCTGACAAACAATAATTGCAAACTAAAAAGAGAATTAACTGCCACACACTATGTTTTCACTGAAAAAAATAAATGAATAAGTGAAACAAACTGAGACACGGGGCCTGACCCTCATTCAGGCAAAGAGCCCGCTATGTTAATGGGATTGTAGCCTGAGTAAAAACATAGGGTCACGTTCCTAATGTAGAAATGAAACGTAAAGGTAGGTTGGGGCTATAGGGGGGATAGGAATCTTGTATCTACTTTCTGTTACCTGTACAGTAGGGGTGTTCACGGCTTTTTTGTTGGTCATTTTCACCCTACAGACAATCATGATAACCACCACCAAGAAGAAGAAAACGAAGCCAACCCCACAGCGGACGATGACAGCAAAAACGGAGCCAGAATCATCCGCCTCCACTAGCTCTGTAGAGTAACAAGAGACAGAAGTGAAGAGTGAGGACAGGCAACAGCAGCCAACATGTGCACATGTAGTGCGAGAAATTCAGGTAGGGCCTGAGCGAAAACTCACTGTCACCATTGGGAATCTTCCCATTGAGTTCAGTGGGAATTGGATCAGGCCTAGGTTGGACAGATCTTTGTCTATGCGTAACCCCATTGGACTTGACCCAGGAACCCTCCCAAATCCACAACTCTGAATGCCTACAACAGGTGTTTTGCTTTTGCAAACAATGCAGGATCGGGCCCTTCCTCTATTTCACTCATCAGTGTTGACTCCAATGCTGGCAACAGATGTGCCCCAGACAAGGGATTAACATGGCAACTCAAGCTAAGATTTCAGTTTATCTCACCTGAATCACACCTGTCTCCAAAATATGGTGAAGTTAAAAACACGAAACTTGAGTGAGGATAAATGGGAAACTTGGCTTAATTATATTAGAATTCATAATGTAAATATTTTGTTCGGACAAGTAAAGGAAGGACAGATGATTCCAATAATTTTAGCAAAAATCCCACCTCAGGATTCCAGAAAGTCCGAACTTCCCGTAGGCCCCTTGAACAGGAACGAGTGCAATCATTTTGATAGCTATAACATAATTAGCATCATGCACTCAGAGCTCAATCCTGCAACCCCGCCTCCAGCAAAGTGCAAATAAAGAATGATTCCCCACCTGCTCCCTTCAGTCCAGGCACTTCTGAATTTATAAGGGGTCAAGGCAAAACCAAAAACATACTAACAGAAAGAGGATGCCCCATGATTCTTTAATCAGCAGTGGAACTCCTTATAGTGAAATTACTCTGCTTCCTTTCACACAGTCACTTCACTCTGGGCTAAATGCTGAGCTGGGTAAGCTGGGTGTATGTGACTTGAAAGCAGTTGTACAGCTCCACTCGTGGGCACAGTAATGAAGAAAACTCACAGGGGAACACTAATCCTTCGTGGGCAAAGGGGATATGGAACCACTCAAGCTCCACCCCAAAGCCTATTAATTTCAATGAGAGTCTTTCCACTGACTTTATTGGACTTTGGATCAGGCTCTCAGTGACTGTGTCCATGAAGGAACATAGCAATGCGAAAAATGGGGGTTCCACCCATAATCAGGGCATGGCTATTTTCTATACATACACGTACAGATTGTGCAGCAAGCTACATGGCTGTGAGCCAGCTTACCAGATGAGCAGAGAACCTTTGCACAGGGCCTGACCCTGGCAGGTGCAAAGCTCTGCTAACCCCCAGTGAAGTCAGAAGCAGTTGAGGGACCTCACAAAGGGCCGGGAGTATAGATGCCACGAAATACCGTTGGGATGGTACTGCTGCATTTAATCACAGCACCAGGGTTCATGGCTCCGAAGTCTCTGACCAAGGCCCTTTCTCTCTTTGCTGAAAGCGGAAGGGTCACCGCAGATGACTACAATCTGCAGCTCCCTAATGGCTGGTGCAGTGTGGACCCCACGTTCCAGTTTGCTATACCTGGAGCTTCTTTGCATCTGAGTTCACTATCAAGTTCCATTTTAGTTGGGCTTTTTTTTTTAAAATATGTTGTGAGTTTATACATTTTAAAACCAATGCAACAACTTGAAGATATGATCTGGGCAGACTCTTATAATAACATAAACCTCCAAACTTAAACCAACGGAAATGTTTTTTTTTTAATCAAGGGGATGGCAGAAGCGGAAACAGAATCAGACACCAGCCATTTTAGAGAGAAGAACTGGCAGATCCCACTTGCCTCAAGGCCTGTCTTTGAGGAGACACTCTGACCCCTAACAAAGGCAATTAATATGAAAAAATCACCTATTCAGTTAATGTCAGGGTTTAGAAATGCCAAAGTTTCTGGTTCATAAAAATGTTCTGGGACACGTCTGTTTGCAAGGGCTACCAGTGGTGGTGGTAGGGAGGATCAAAATATGTTTTATACCCAGGGAATTTAAGAGAATATAATGTATCTGCTGCCCATTCAATGGACTATTAAAATGAGTATTACATAAAAAGAAAACGTTGAATTTGGGTCCGCTTCTGCAATTGTTCTTGGGCAGAACCCCCATCAGCTTCAGGGGGGATGCTGCTTGAACCTTCCCTATGCAGTCTAGCCCACACACGAGTTCATCCATTTTAACACAAGGCCAGCTTTCAGGGTGTGGCACAGTGCAGTCTCTCACTCTTTGCAGCACTGCAGATCTCTCCATTGCATGTTCTGAACTTGTTCTATGTCAATGTAACTCTTGTACGTGAAATGAGTAGAAGATGGGGTCATCTCAGCCTCCATTTTCAGAGCCTACACAGCTCCCATTGCCTTCAGCTGGTGCTCAGAGTATTACTTCTGAAAATCAGCCCAGCAGTGCCTGGGAACCAGGACTCCATCTCTACAAGGGACTCTCACTGTGACATTCCATTTATAGATGTGGCATTTCTAAATTGGACACTGAAGCATCACCAAGGGGAAAGAAAGGGCACAGCGCAGAAGGAAATACCTGGTAGAACCGTCAGCCAAGCAGAATGATGTGAAAACCCCATAGAATTCTCAGCGAGACAAATATATTCCCCTGCATCCTCAAAAGTAACATTTTGCAAGTACAGAATTTCTAGCTCCTTATCCGCTGTGTTAACACCTGACGTCTACAAGGGGAAAAAATACACATATATAGAAAGAGGAAAAACAGAGGATAAGCCACATTCACAGCACGTTTGAGGACACCACACTAATTTACAGGCAAATTTCAAAAGCAGATGAAGATTTTTTTGTTTCTTTGTTCTCAGTGGCCCATCTTCCACATTTATTTATTCATTCCAGTTTGCAATCTGTAGTAAAAGCAAAAGGTTCCCTTCGCCAGGCTCTTACTCTGTCCCACTAATGAAGCATGCAAGCAACTGCATCAAAAGGAAAAACTGCCCCCACAACAGGACTGACTGTTGGTTAGTAGGGTGAGTGTGGGGGAAAAAACAGAGCTTGTAAGAAAAAGAGAAAGAAGGAAAGAAGAGATGTAGGGAGAAAAGGGTAAAGTGCTGACCAGATAAACGGTGACTTAATACAGAAAAATATTTACGGAGGAACACATTGTTTTTAAGGTCAATTTCAACATCAAAAGCCTATCTATTAATACAGCTCTTGATGCTATAATGTAATTCTGGATCACTATTAGAAAGCACCCTTTAGGGAACATTCCTACATTATCAGGGAGCTAGTCTGGCTGACTTGCCTCTCACTTTATACTTAGTCTACCAACCTTTAGCACTGTGACATATGTCCCGTTGGATCCATATTTACTGCCGTTGACTTCCACGTGTTTCAGCCACTGGATGTGAGTCTGGGCATCACTGTACACCTTGCAGTGGAATTCGACATCACTCCCTACCACCACAGTCTGGTTGGCAGGCAGTCCAGCCTGGAGAATAGGCCGGTGGCAGGACCTTTCTGAAGTGAAAATGGGGAACTCGTTGTTAACACCTCTCCACACTGAACATGCCTGTCTGTGGCTTTCAGCACCACTACCAATGTCTGCACAGGAGCTTGGACTAGGGCTCATGAAAGGCACTGGATGAGCAACCCCTGAGAACACAGCTCTTTGCTTACCCACAGAAAGGGTACGCCTGGGGAGCTGCAGCATAGGCTTCCCAGACACTGCCCCAATCAACATGCCTCAGTCCTGAACAGGAAGCATTATGTCCAGGATAGTGCATTCACTCCTTGAACGCTTGCTGAGAAGGAGGGCCAGCTGGGTTTGTGGTTATGGACCCGCATCATTCACTTCAGGGGACGGACTATACGATTAAGCCCAAAATCATCATTGCACGTAAGTCATCTTGATGACGACTGTGTATCAGAAGCGAAGACGAAGTAGAGAAATCTTACCTAGTACATCTAGCTCGTAAGTGTGCCTAATGCTGCCATATTTGTTCTCTACAATGCACGTGTAGTTCCCTCGGTCTGACGGAACCACGCTCTCCATCACTAGGCTCCACTGCTGATGCCGTAACTAGAGAGAGGGAGGAAAGAACAGATCAGCCAACCATAAGACATCACCAGCTAATATTTCATTGGACCATTATAATCAATGGACAAATGGCAAAACACGATGGGCCTCATTCTTGTTTATTCCCAGGCCTCTTCCCACCTCCCCACTCTGCCAGCATGCTCGGGCTGCAGCACATCTGTAAATGTAAGTTATGACCACTTTGAGGACAATTTACGCTGCCTGCCTGGTGAAAAGTGGTCTTTATGAGAGAATCAAGCCCAATGAATCAACTGTACAGTGGGCTGTATTACAGGCTCTGATCCTGCCGGGGGCTGTAGAGGCTCCCATAATATAAATAACGGGCTGTAAGCCCGTTGGGCCATGGACCATCTTTTTGTTCTACGTTTGTACAGCACCTAGCACAATGACGGCCAGGTCTACAGCTAGAGCTCACAGGAGCTAAGGTAAAACAAATAATTGCTAGCTGCACTTCTATCTTGTGCCTTTCATCAGAGGAACTGAAAGTGCTTCAAAGACATTAAATAAGATAGCATCACATACTCCAGTCAACTGAGGGCCAGAGAAGTTAAATGGACTCCATCAGCTCACAGAACCACACCTCTGGGAGGTTTTTTTGGCAAATCTTTAACCTACCTGTGTTACCAGTAACACCTACCTGCCAATCACTGGAACTGAAAGAGACCATGAGGAAAAAAAATTCTATTTTTTACAGTTTGTTTACTCTGGGTATTAGGCAGCACTTTATGTACAGTCAGCCTCACTATTTCCTTTAAATAGTTATCTGTTTCTCTTTCTCAATGGGTATGTCTTCCCGTGGGTAACAGGTGAGAGACAAACATTTAAAAACCATAGGAAAACCATGAGCATAAAGCATAAAACTGTAAGGGTGTCTGACACCGGCTCGGGTATAGTACATGCTTTAACTGATTGGATTTCAGACCAATGGTGTCCACTTTAAGTGACTTGGCCAAGGTTACAGAGGCCCATCAGTTGCAGGGCTGAAAATGAATGATGGCGTCCTTGCCCCACGAAAGCTCATGCTCCAAAACATCTGTTAGTCTATAAGGTGCCACAGGATTCTCTGCTGCTTGCCTCAAAGTGATTCATACGCGCACACACACATGTGCTCGGTATGCATAATCCCCATGAGCAGAGTTAGTTAACCTCCCCAAGCCTCTGGACATCAGTTAGAAGCCAACAGCCCCCAAACAGCTATCAACAGTATTTTAACAATGTGTTTTGGAGCGGATTTTTGGTACACAGAATCAACTGGCATCAGTGATGCCAGTTCTACACACTACAGAAAACCAAGGGCTGATGCAGAAAATGAGTGGTTAATCAGCTGTCAGCACTTTTAGCTACAGCAGGTGAATTCAAACGGAGCCACTGTAATCATTTTTCAGTAGTTGTTATCTGGATCCCCATGCTTAGTTTTAAAGGGATCAGAGCACAATGAACCTGTCAAAAGCAACGTTAATAATATAATATAATATTGGAGATATACCAATCTCCTAGAACTGGAAGAGCCATTGAGTCCAGCTCCCTGACCTCACTAGCAGGACCAATTTTTGCCCCAGATCCCTAAGTGCCCTCCTCAAGGATTGAACTCACAACCCTGGGTTTAGCAGGCCACTGCTGAAACCACAGAGCTATCCCTCCCCCACTGCACTAGGCATTGGGTGTAAGGGCTATGAAGCAAACATGGCTTGGTTTTAATGCAAGATGTCACACTCTTGCCATAAAACTATACTTTCCCCCCACCTTTTGTATCTCGGCATCTGCTCAAGTAACAGTGTTGACTGGCCTACATTCCTACTCTTGTTTCTAAGTGTTGACAACAATGCATGTCACTGCATTTAAATGTATACGTAATAGAAAGACAGAAAGGTTTTGACTGAAGAAAGGTTTTGGCTGCTGACAATTATGGGTTCAATTCTGATGCTCTTCCTGGAGATTTCACTGGGCATTCTGTCATGTAATTTACAGATTTGATGCCAGAACTTGGGCTAAGTAGAGGGGTGTCTCAATCTAAACCTGTTACTGATCTGTCTCTATAGTGGCTTATATCATAGCCTTGCATCTTCACAGCCTTCTTTATCCTTCTCTCCTAGGCATTTGTAAAGCACCCATCATGGTAGTATCTAGGATCTGAACTCTGGTAAAGCTTGGCTCCAGATATGAAGCATGTGGTAAAGTGGTGTCAAAAACCTAGATCCAAACACTCCAAACATCCAACCACATGTCTTGCCTATTCTAGATATAAAAAGTGTCCATCACCTCATTGTATGGGACTTGAGCTCTGGGGAAGTAGGATCTGAATACAGATTCAAACTGTGGGTCAAAGCTCTGTTCCTGTGACACAGAAGATGTCTGGAAAGGTTCTTTAAAAACAACTACGGAAAAGTTTTAGTAGAAAGCTGAGTCCAGACCCAGGGGATCACAAGAAGGATGTTCCCAATTTTGGGCAGTCAGTGTACTTGATAAACCATTAGAAACATGAAGTAACTCATTGCAGACTTTAATCAAATCAGTGAGATACTGGAAATCCCTCTGGTTTATTTGGTGTTGTCACCAGGGCTGACGATTGGTTAGGGGGGAAGCCAGTACAAATTACCAGGGCCCGGCGGTCTAGAATGGGACCCTGGCTTCCCCAGCTTCATCGGCCCTGTTTATCAGTCCACCCTTGCTGGGGGGCCTGAAAATTTTTTTTCACTGGGGCCTGAACCCACTCTCGGTGGCCCTGGTTGTCAGTCTTGGTTCCTTGAGAGACAAACATTTGCAGACACACTTAGAAACTAAGACCATGTTTGCTAGACTGGTACACAAGCTGGTGCAATGGTCTGGGGAAGGGATAATCCTCAATCTCCCCCTTCCAGTCCCCCATTCCCTTCCAGGGTCATTTAACACACCCAGGTTTACAATATTATAGATTCCAGCAAGGCTTCTATAATATTAATTCTCTTTGGGAAATGTCATGTGATAAGTCATATGAATTTCACTCCTCTGGCATTTAAGAATGAACTGTACATAATTTATTTCATCCATGTTGGGAAGTCTTCTCTTCCCCCGTTTTGATGCACATTAGGTGGTATCTAAATGCCATCTACCAGAGGTAAAAATTAGAGGTTAGGATGGAATATTAAAAAAAAAACAAAAAAAACAAACTTGCATGTTGCAAGTTCCAGCTTTCTTCTGCTGGCCATGGATTTCCAAAGAGCAAAGTCTAAGCTATTCTGAACTCTGGAGAAAAAGAGAAAGAGGAAAATGTGCATAAGCCCTGCCAAGTAGTGTCAGGCTAAGTACTGTTAGGCCTCAAACTTCCGGAAGCTGTAAGAAGCGAGTACAGTAGAATCCTGAAAGCATAAGCATAATCGATCTAGAAGCTTTACAGATTAAGAAGGAAACTCGGTAAAAGTTGATACAGACGTGTGGTTACTATGCTCTGCAACCAGACACCTCTTTAAGCTGATTTAAGGTTTTTTAAGTCTAGCAAGTTGACCACAACTAGTCGCAAAAAGAAAAGATGAGCTGGTCACAGGTGCACAGTTCATTAGTTCAAAATAACTGCAAATGCCACCCTGTAAAATTTGGCCACCTTGATTGGTTGACTTGCTCAAAAGCATGGCCAGCAAGTACTGTATAAATAAAATGCAGAAGTGCATGTGTGTGTGTGTGTGTTGTTAACCTAAAAGAGATCGTTCTTTGTCAGGCTCACATACACCCCCTGAACTAAAGGGACTTGCACTTCACTGACTATCTGTGCCTGGCCAGTGCAGGGAATGGTCACCTGAAAGGTAATGTATCTTTGGATGAAAACAGGGTGAGGTATTAGCACAATGGTCTGGTAATGCTCGAGCTGGTTAATCTTAAATCTGTGTTAATACTATAGGTTAAGTTTATCAATAAATTGTTTAAGTTGTTTAAAAGTAGTAGGAATTAATAGCAAATCATTATATAGCAACAGCATATGTATTTGTGCCTTGCTGGAAACGGGCACGGTGTGGGCAAGGTCAACAGATTATAAATCATAGTAACTTTGCACGTCACCGTGCCTGTCTTCAGTATAAGTTACCATAAAGTTAGTATAAAAGTTAGTAAAAGTTTATTAATTAAATAAAAATATACACGTGTTAAGATTGGTAAAATATAGTTAATAAACGTATTAATATCACACAGAGGATTATATGCTATTGGAGGTGAATATAACGCCTGTAAGGTTGTTAGCTAATCAAAAATAGCAGCATTGCATGTTCTAGTAACCGTTTCCAATGTTAATCGTCCGTCATATATGAACTTATAGGAATAAGAAGTTAATGCATAATATTACTTGTTCCTGTGCCTGTCTCCAGTATAATTTGTCATTTATATTAATCCTCACTCAGTGTTGGTCTTTAATTCTGTTCTTCTCATTCTGTCTGTGTTGCCTTTATAGTCATAAGTCATTAAAAGCTTTCTTGAGGAATAATTAGTTGTTAGTTTCTCTTTTGCGGACACTACTCAACGTCATTACATCTGTGTTGGAAAGTAGCGAACACCCAGAGCCCCAATAAGGCCCTAATAGGAGCCCCCTTAGGGCTCTGATGTGTGCCTCCTCCTTCCATTAATCTCCACAGAAATGTTAATTTGTGATTCTGGTCTTTGCAGGTTAATCCACTGGGCTTGATCCTCAGCTAGTGTAAACTGTCCAAGCTCCACCAGCTGTTGACCTGGCCATTCACATTTACCAGGCCTAAATCCTGCGATAGAAACTCAATCATACCTGAAGAGTTTAATCTTCAATAAATCATACACTGAACTGATTTATTTTTTACTTTCTTTCTGGTGCAGATCCTCACCTGATATAAATTGGCATATCTATCTATCTAAGCTCTACAAGGGTAGGAGGCAAGAAAGAGAGAAACAAAACAATATTTCTGTATTTACAGAGAGAGAGAGCTTTTTCTAGACAGAGGGATTACTCTCCTATTGGTTTAACACGCCTCACGCTGCCTCCGATAGCTTTTTAAACATTTACTTATTGCTGGAAGATGCCTCTAGAGAAAATAAAGTGCTATGGTGCAAGAGATGTGACTGTGATGCAGAGGATGAAACTTTTCTATCTGAACTCAAGGATAGATTCACATCACAGGAAAGTGGGAACTGGAATTACTTTTACCTTTAGGTTTAATTCTGCAAGCATAATTTAGTGCAGCTGCTGTCACACATTTTTGTATAAATGCACATGCAATTCTGAAAGCAGTTTATGATGATCTGCACAGCATGTAATTAGTACAAAAACGTTTGTGCTGCACTGGGCGACTTGGAAATGTTATCTATTATCAGATCAGTTGCAGAGAGGAGTTACCTCCCTGATTCTCCTCTCGTCTTAACTTCTCCAAAGATCTAGAACTGCCTGTATGCCCTCAACCTTGTCAACAAACCACAATGTTCTGATTAGGAAGCTTCAAAGGTTTAAGTGAAACAAACATATTCAGCTCTTCCAGGAGGAGCCTGAGTGAAGGAGGAGGAAACAGTCTGGAAAGAGAGAGATTTTTCTGTCTTGTGACTCTGCTGTGTTTATAACCATCCCACTAACTATTCTGGTCCCCAAAAGGGTAAACAGGAAGCCATTTGTATAGTACAAGAGGGGAAAAAATCAAGAGCAACTGATTTTCCTCCTCAGTTACTGCCTTATTTTGATGTACAATTATAAGGTGGCACAGAAATTGTGGTCAGATAAGTCGCCTGGTTACTGGTTTTCAGTGTCTGTGGGCTTTGTTTGTAGACATCAAAATCACACTGCCAACTGGTCTCTCTTTGGTATTACCCAGGGCAAAGAGGCTTCCAGCATTTCACCACAAGAATGTTACTGAACCGAGTCTCAGTATTTCTGCTGGGCTCATGTTACACATCTGAATGACGACAGAGAGAGGTCTGCTTAAGAGCTTAGATCAGATGCTGATCTCTGTTACATGGGTGAAAGTCAGGAGTCACTTCACTGATTTCAGTGGTATCACTCTGGGTTTAGACTTCTGTAACCTGGACAAAAACCTGTCTCTTTGTACCTTGTTGCATCTAGTTATTGCAGCGAGCACAGCAATACACCTGATCTTTTTTTTTCAAGGTTACTTTTAAAAAGACTAGCAACATGAGCAAATGCTCAGAGTTGGCATTCCATCAGAACGAGCAGCAGCTAATTTAAACAATTATTTGAACAATTAGTATGGTTATCAAAAATACCCCCATTCTGGCACAGTCTATGTGGTTTATGATGATATACACTGATATCCTTCTCGCTCACTTATGATAAAGTTGCCAGGATTATGGGCAGTACTAAGGGAAATGCAATTTGTACATATCATAGAAAAAACATCTTGAGCAGAAAAATGTCTCAAGCTCTAATGGCCATGGAAATATTTACTATGTAAAGCCAGGGATCTCATGCTTGCTTGCCCCTATCAGGATTGCTCAGTGAACACTGGCTCCAATCGAGCCATCAATAATAGATCCAGAGATGAATGAACACAGCACAGCCAAGATTAGACCCACAATGCCTTACTTTGATGCCCTCAATTCGATGTTCTGCCTTGAATTCTTTGCCATTTTTCAGCCAATATATGGATGGGGTGGGGTTGCCTGCTGCACAGCAATGGAAGCGAACAGTACTTGCTGCTGGCACAGCTAGCAGCTTCTTCTCCATCCTTTCTAAATGGGTCCAATAAGGAGCACCTGAGAAGTGAAAGACACAAAACAAATAGGCTTATTTCTGCAGAGCATAACATGGGGTAGAGCAGCTGCTTTCTAAGACCCAGAATAGAAGCTATTCATACATGGGGCAAAACACATGTGGTTTTTCTTTTTAATTTAAGAAAAATGTGTCCTTTTGTAACACCACACAGCCCGTGTTTTGTGACATCCGGTGCTAAGAGATGAAGCAGTTTACTATAAACCAGATTTAAAAAAAAAATATCTATATATAAACCAGCAAAGAACGATAAATTGAGTTAAAACAGGAGCTTCTCAAGTCAGGGCCAAATCCTGAGTAATGCTGACTACTTGCTTTACTTCCACTGGCTTCAAGGCATTAAAGGTGTTGAGTATTTGTCAGGAGCTGCTGGTCACCAGGGCCGGCTCTAGGTTTTCTGCCACCCCAAGCAAAAAAAACTTGCCTGTCCCCCACCCCAGCCTTTGGCTCCCCGCCACACACCCTGCTGCCCCAGCCCTGGGCTCCTCACTTCCCTCCCACCCACACACCCCCTGCTTCCCCGGCCCTGGTTCTCCACTCTCCACCCACAACCCCTGATGCTCCAGCTCTGGGCTCCCCTCTACACCTCCACTCTCCTTCTGCCCTAGCCCTGGGTCAGTGGTAACTCACTCCCAGGGCGGGTCATTCAGCAGGAATTTTGGATGCACACAGAACACAGACAGGATTGGTTCCCATATAGTTACAGAACTGCAGTCAAGTGGAACAATTTTCAGCTTGTGTGACTGGAGGATCTCTGGACGCAGATTATAAGACTATCCTCCATAAATGAGGAAAAGTTGAGGTGCCTTTATTATTCTTTTGTTCCATTCTTTCTTTCTATGTGGAATTTGCCAGTGCAACATCATTGTCTTCCTTTTAAACAAGTAAAACTAAAGGCAATGGCTGTTGAAAATAGCAGTTCCAGTCCTAATAACCACTGGGAAGCATTTCTTGCTCAATTTTATCCTACTTTCTACAGCCTACAGCAAGTTACAGTGGATCAGTATATTTGATTTGGGAGAAATGAAGTTCCAGCTGCCCAATCTGAGCTTGAGCACTCCTGAATTTTGAGGTGTTCAAATCTGGAAGGTAGGTGTTAGATTCCCTTTCTGAATATTAGCTACATCTGGAAAGGAAAAGTCAATTTCTGCTTCCATGACTCAGAAGTGGAAATCCTCCTACGTGCCTGGTACTGTATCTAGAGCTGCCTAGGTCCAGAACCTCCCCTCCCTTACTTTTCATTTTAAATTCTAGTGGGATCCACATACCTCCCTTGCCAGGCTTCAGATAGAGAGGGCACTGTCCGTTTAGTCCACCCAATTCCTTCTTTGGGGGCTGCAAGGCAAGTTCACAACAGTATTCCTAATCAGGACTGGCGCTAGGGGTTTGAACGCCCTAGGTGGACGTCAATTTCGCTGCCCAGCGCGCTGGTCCCACGGCTCCGGTAGAGCTGCCGCAGTCGTGCTTGCGGGCGGTCCACCGGAGCCGCGCAAGCAGCCGAGCATCTGCAGGCACCACTGTGGCAGCTCCACCGGAGCCACGGACCAACAGACCCTCCGCAGGCACCACTGCGGCAGCTCCACCAGAGCCGCCTGCCACCCCCTCCGCCAAAATGCTGCCCATCAAAAATTCTGGTGCCCTAGGCGATTGCCTAGGCTTCCTAAATGGTAACACCAGCCCTGTCCCTAATTCAGTCCAGTGATGTCTTCTGAGGGGGATATCTGGGCCAAAGCCTACTCCTTGAGCATACGACGAGGGTTATCACACGTCCATATTTTCACGGACATGTTCGGCTTTGGGGGTTTTAAATAGCGATCAAACTCTCAGAAGGTCCAGGATTTTCCTCCCAATGCAGAGCGCAGCACGGCTGACACGGTGGCTCAGCGGGATTGAGCTAGTTGCATCGGGATCTGCAGCACCCAGTGCCCCTCCTCTGCTCCTCCAGCTCCTGAAGCCTCAGCACACCATGCCAGCAGCACTCTGGGGAGGGCGGGGCTGTGTGTTCCACGGGGGAGTGCAGCAGCATGTCTGCGGCAGTGTCGGGCTCCGCACAGAGCCAGACACACTGGTCTGAGCAGCACAGTAAGGGGTCCGGTGGGTTGGAGAAGGGGTAGGGGGTCCCGGGGTGCAGTCAAGGGACAGGTAGCTGGGGAGTTGGCTGGGTCAGGGCTTCTGGGGGGGCCTGTCAGGTGGCAGGGGTGTGGAGCAGGGTTGATGCAGTCAAGGAACAGGGAGCGGTGGAGTTGGATGGTTTGTGGGTTCGGGGGGGCTGTCAGGGGGAATGGGTGCGGAAAGGGGTTGAGAAAGTCAAGGGACAGGGATGGGGGGAGTTGGATGGGTCAGGAATTCTGCGGGTGCTGTAAGGGGTGGGGTGTGGAGAGGGGTCAGGGCAGTCAGGGAACAGGGCGCAGTGGGGGGTTGAATGGGGCGGAGGTTCGGGGGACAGTCACAGGCAAGGGAGGTTAGATGGGTCAGGAGTTTGGGGGGAGCAGTCAGGGGACAGGTAGCGGTTGGATAGGTGTGGGATTCCCAGGGGTCTGTTAGGGGGCAGGGGTGTGGATGGGGGCCAGAGCAGTCAGGGAACAGGTAGGGGGTGGGATCCAAGGGGGCAGTTAGAGTGGGGGAGTCTCAGGAGGAGGCAGTCAAGGAAAAGGAGAAGGGAGGCTTAGCTAGGGGGTGGGGTCCCAGGGGGCAGGATCCCAGGGGATGGTTAGGGGCAGGGGTCCCAAAAGGGGGTGATCAGGGGACAAGGAGCAGGGGGGCTTACATAGGGGGTGGGGTCCTGGTGGGTGTTTAGGGGCAGGGGTCTCAGTGGGAGGGGACAGTCGGGCACCACCAGCAGGGGGGGTTAGATAGGTGGGGTCCTGGTGGGGGCAGTCAGGGGCAGGGGTCCCAGGAAGGGGTGATCAGGAGACAAGGAGCAGGGGCGCTTAGATAGGTGGGTTTCCGGGGGGGCAGTCAGGGGCAGGGGTCCAGGGGGATGATCAGGGGACAAGGAGCAGGGAGGCTTAGATAGAGGGTGGGGTCCTGCGGGCAGTCAGGGGCAGGGGTCTGGGGGGATGATCAGGGGACAAGGAGCAGGGGGGTTGGATGGTTTGGGGTTTCAGGGGGTAGCAGTCAGGGGGTGGGAATTGGGAGGGAGTGGATCAGGGTGGGATCTCCCTGCCCTTCCCAGGGCAGCTCTCCATTCACACCAAGCTGCAGCATGAGCTCTCAGTACCTCACTCCCTCACTCTTTCCTGTTGATAGCAGCCAAGGGAATGCTGGGAAATGTAGTTCTTTCCCTGCTCCAGGGCTGCCTCTATAGGTAGGGAGCTAACGAAGGAACTACAGCTCCCAGGGCCCCCTGTTCATTCTCAGCTCCCATGCTGGATCCCTGCCACCCCTGCAAATGGGCTACCCCAAGCACCTGCTTGCTTTGCTGGTGCCTAGAGCAGCCTCTGGTGGTCACCTTGTAGGAGCAGGCCCTTAACGAGCAGTTATCAGAAAACCACTAACTGCTGCAAATGGCTCAGCTGGCACCATAATTCCCAGTTATTGTTCACCTCTTGCAAGACACTCTGGCACAAATGTATTACATTGGCAGACCTGTTTTACAGAGTCCTAGAGATCTAATACTGTGGGTAGGAGAAATGTTCCAGTCATATTGAATTTCTGCCAAGGTACATAGCTAATCTGGAGTTCAAATACTAGACACACATACACACACACACGCAATCTGCCTTGCACAAATAGAAAGTGCATAATAGAACACAACACTAATGCCTCTGAAGCATGTAATGATCCAGATTACACTCAAAATAGCAAGCATGAGGGTTGAAAGACCCCATTAGAAAAGGAAAACAATGTGAGGCTCAGACTTTGGGCTGATTTCAAGATGAGTATCAGAGGGTGCAGATCAAATGGATTGTTCTTGCTTAGGGCATCAATGAATCTTGCTGACGGCTGCTCCTTCCCTCAGCAAGCTAGCTAGTAAAGAAAAAGCATTAAACTGGCTAAAAAAAATAGAGGCTCAGATTCTCCATTGGTATAAAACCAGTATAGCTACATTGAAATAAAATACAGGTAGAATGAGTTTGCCTGAATTTAACTATAAGGACAGGTTTAATACTATAGTTTAAGAAGCTGAAGCGATAGGTCAAATCTATCTAGATTTTTAGAAGTTCATCACCACCCTGGTATTTGAGCATAAATATAAAGACCTTATAATAAATACAGGGCCGGCTCCAGCAGGTGCTTGGGGCGGCCAATGGAAAGGGGTGATACGTCTGGGTCTTCAGCAGCAATTCAGTGGCGGGTCCCTCACTCCCTCTAGGAGCAGAGGACCCACCACCTAATTGTCGCTGAAGAACAAAGGGCACAGTAGAGCTGCTGCTGAAGTGCCACCGATTGCGGCTTTATCTTTTTTTGCTTTTTTTTCCCCCCGTTTCGCCGCTTGGGGTGGCATAAAAGCTGGAGCCAGCCCTGAATAAATATCTGGTTTACCATCATTTATGGACTTCTAGAGCACACATCATTATGGTGGCTAAGTACCAAACTAGGGGAATTCTTATTTTCAATGCTACAGGCTATCACCTTCACTTTTGAATGAGGTAAGATGCCTCCTTAGCACATTTCATAAAGATAACGCAGTCCTGTTTTACAGAAAGGGAAACTGAGGCAGAAAGATGTTCTATCCCTTGTCCAAGGTCACCAAGTGAGTCCACTGCACAGACAGGACAAAAGCTCAGGTCTCCTGAGGCATGACTGTGTCCTATCCACCAGGCCGCACAGTTCCCCATATACATTCTGAATAATAACAATAAGAATGTTGTACGTCTATGTTGTAATCAATTAAAACAACACCTTCTTGAGTGGAAATAGTATGAATGATAGCTTTAAAGAAACAGACTATGCATTGGGGGAGGTTTAGTTTGGATATTAGGAAAAACTTTTTCACTAGGAGGGTGATGAAGCACTGGAATGGGTTACCTAGGGAGGTGGTGGAATCTCCTTCCTTAGAGGTTTTTAAGGTCAGGCTTGACAAAGCCCTGGCTGGGATGATTTAGTTGGGAATTCATCCTGCTTTGAGCAGGGGGTTGGACTAGATACCTCCTGAGGTCTCTTCCAACCCTGAGATTCTATGATTCAAAAACAAGCCATTACTTGTGTCTTCAGATTCCTCCTCCTCCTCCTCCTCCTTCTCCTCCTCCTCATCACCACCACCACCACCAACACCCAATGATGGAGAATCTTGAAAGGGAAGAAGAAAATGTCACTTGTTGTGCTGCTACTATTGGTGTTTCAGTATTTCATTTTCTTGATACCTCTACAAAAAACCGTAGATCAAACGCAGTCATTTTTTTAAACCACTATGGAACAGACTTTCAACAGGAAGCCTGCATATGTGAAATGTTGCACCTACTCTGACCCTCCATAATTACATTTCTGGGCACAAGTGAGAGGATTTTCACATTTGTCGAACAGAAGATCTGTCACTTCTGGAGAATGGAGATTGATGGACAAATACCACAGGTGTGTGCATGCCAAAATGGAGGAGGGCTGCAGCCCTACTGAAAACTAGGCCCCTATGTGTCTCAGAAACTCTTAACTGCTGAGCCTTTCTGTGATTTTGTTGTTGTTTTCTGCAGAATCTAAGATTTCATCCAAGAGAACAATAAAGGAAGCTCTCCTCTTTTCCACTGCTGTCAACATTCCCATGCAGAAGCGCTAACGAAACAGGAGAAGCAGTAAAAGTGTGAATTGTTTCCCTCAATCTTGTGTTAAAGGTGCTCAGCAAAAAAAACCAAAATAACCAACAAACAACCTTCTAACCCCAAGACTTGTGAATGTTTTTCTTCTTTATGCTGGCTAAAGATTGCCGGCAAGTATTTTTCCCAAGAAGGATCCTGCCTGGTTATTTCAAATCTTAGATTAGCAGGTCTGGATGCTCAAAAAGTATTTTAGGGCCTAACACATGGGCACCAGGTGCCTGAAGATTTTTCAGGCCCTGGACCTCAGCTCCTGTCTAAGCTGAAACACTCTGAAGCCCTGACCTTGTAAAGACTTACCAGCGTGCATAACGTTATACACTCTGAGTAGTCCCACTGACATCACATTGCTATAGGATCATGAATGGTGCATTACATTAAGCATGTGTGTTAAGTCTTTGAAGGCCTATGACGACTAGTGAACTAGTGCAATGGTGAAATCACAACAGTGATTTAACTAGAATTTTATTTCCTTTACATTTTGTCCTCCTCACCCTTATTTTTCTGGCACAGACTCTTCTCACCTGTTATCCAGAGCAGGTCTTTCCAGTAACACTCTTGGGAACTGAGTACTACAAAGGGGAAGATACTTGAGATAGGAGGACAGGGAAACCCCCATTTGTCACTCTGTCACAACTGCAGCATGGTGCTTTCACTACAATCAGGAGACATGGGGAAAGTCTACACTACAAATCTGCAGCTCTGCCGCTGTAGCACATTTGGTGAAGGCGCTTTAAGTTGAAGGGAGCTCTCCTGTTGGTTTAATAAATCCACCTCTGTGAGAGCTGACAGGAGAAACTCTCCTGCCGACAGAGCACTGTCTACACACGGGGGGTTAAGGTCAGCAAAGCTACGCCGCTCAGGTGTGGATTTTTCATACGGAAGTATGTCGTGCAGACACAGCCTAGGAAAGCAGGGACTTTATGTAAGTGCAGCTCCACCTGCCAGGGGAGTTGTTAGTGTTTTCATGTCTGGAGACTCTGCACACACATTTGCAATGGCCGCGTCATCATGCTCCTACAGGCATGAGCAGCTGAACTGCAGTACTGGGAGGGGGGCAGTGGGCACAGCTGCTCTGCATCTCTTGCCTGTTTTGTGCTGCTCTGTGGAAACACAGGGAGGGAGGATTTGAGGGGAAGCTGGGGTCATTGCCAGGGCATTCAATCTATATGGATGTACTGGCCAAAACCCTCCCAGAGGAAGCATGTGGCTGTCTTCTGCAGCTACTACAGCTCAGTAGAGAAAAACTGCCTGCTTCCAAACAGTGCATGTCATGCAAAGCAGCTGCTCCCTGGCTCTGCCTCTGGGAGCCACAAAGCCCTGACCATGCAGAAGGGCTCTGAAGTGTCTGGGTGCCAGATGGGATCAGAGATGACGCATCCCTCTTGGGGTGAGCGGCTAGAGACAGCATGGGACTGGGTGGGCTCTGCCCCGCTACATCAACACTTCAGGGAGCAGGGCCAAATGGAAGGCAGAAATCAGTGTGGGGGGGAGATACGTGAGGTCACATGCCGCCTCTGTGTGGCATCATGTAAGGGAGCCACTGCTCCCACTGCACCTTGTGGGTGTGAGGTCCAATGAGGCACTTTACCTCCTCACTCCCCAGTCACACAGGTGACTAACACTGAGACTGTCATACCAGATCCAACCAACTGGCCGCTGCTCCAATAGCCCACATCCAATAATGGCCAGCATCAGATAGTTCAGATGTAAAAACCCCCATAACAACAATGGACTAAGCCACCTAAAGGGCAAGCTTCCTTGACAAAGAAAGTATTTCCTTTTGCCAGCTTTAAATCCGTGCTCTTGTCATTTCATTAGGTCTCAAAGGGAAAGAGAGAGAACCTATTTTGTTGTCTCTAGACCATTCAGTAAATTAATACCCCACTGTCACGTCACCTCGTTAGCTCCTCTCTAAGCTATGCAACCCCAATCTTCCAAAATCTTTCCTCAGATCCAATTTGCTCCATGCTTCTAGGCACTTTCACTACCCTTCTCTGGATCTCTTCTGTTTTTTTGGTTATATCCTTTCTGCAGTGGGATATATTCTTTTGGAGACCAAAAGAGTAGATGCCAGGGGAGAGCATATCACTAATATGTAATAGCTTTATGATATTTTCTGTACTCATCCCTGTCATTTCACACCGCCTAACATCATGTTTGCATTTATTGAGCTGTCTACAAAAGTCGGTAGTTCTTTTTTTCCTGAGTGGCTACTGTTAGTTTAGAAACCACCAACCAATAAAATAATATCCTGAAGCCTGTTGTAAGATTTAGCATTATTCATTGCCTCTTATTTTAAATAATCTCCAGCTAATACAAAAAAGGCATTATATTATGCACCTGCTTTTACATTTTGATATAGCTGTAAAAGTAACTGGCAGCAGATTTTTAGGCAGTAGGAAATTCTATGAATGTTCAACATGTGGCCAGAAAAGTAATGCATCCAATTTAGCCTAAGTCAGGCAGAAAATCCTTTGTTCCAAGATGAGTTCTTGCAATTTTTGTATTGTCTTCTATCCAGCTGACTGATAAATACAGTGAAAAAGCTAATAAAGGTATTACTGTTCTACAGAATCTGCAGAGACCTGCAGAAATATTCACTGTATAGAAACATAGGAGTTACCATATTGCACTAGATCATTGGGGCATCATACCTAGCATCCTGTGTTTGGCCCAGATTCATTTAAGCATGTGCACAACTTTCAGCATGTATCTAAGTCCCAGGACTTAAGTCCCACTAAAACCCCATGGGACTTGGTGAAAGTTTTGCATGTGCTTGAGGGCTCTGCTGAACTGGGTCCTTTGACAATATCTGCTAAGAGCCTGATGAAGGCAAGAACATGACCAAATGTGCACTGCTGCTCAAGGGAGAGGGAAGGGGTAAAATCCTTCCTGAGCCTGCATCTTGAAAGCATGAAGTTTGTGTGACGAACTGGGAATGTTCTTAATGTTTTCTCTGAATGCTGTGTTGGTGCCTCAGTGTTCCCTATGCAGTTCTTAAGTATCTAGGTCCTGGAATAAGGGTGTGTGACTGCTACAGAGCAAAGGACCACTGAACATAAATGCCTGACATTCTGTCTCCTAGCAACTGATGGCCTGGGCCTCTCCTCTGCAAAGGTGCCAACTAAAGGTGTTGGAGACAAAGAGATCAGGTGATCACCTGGCCCCGGAAAGGAACTGAGTAGAGAGGAGGGGCTGGAGGGGGTTGTTAATCTGCAGCTGGTGGGGATGAGGACTGAAGTGAAGACATGGGGGTCTGGCTCACTGCCCCCCAGAATGAACCCAGCCGAGGGGTCCCGTTCGCTGTACTTACAAGCTTTATTTTAGACCGTGTTCCTGTTATTGAATAAACCTGTGTTTTACTGGCTGGCTAAGAGTCACGTCTGACTGCAAAGTGGAGGTGCAGGACCCAGTGGCTTCCCCAGGACCCTGCTGGGGCAGGCTTGCTGTGGGAAGCAGACAGAGGTGCACATGCTGAATGCTCCAAGGAGAGACCCAGGAGGCGAAGCCGTGTGAGTTTCTTGCTCTGCAGACAGTCTGCTCCGAGGGAGAGGAGGCTCCCCAAAGTCCTGACTGGCTTTGTGGGAAGCAGTTCCAGAGCATCGCCCAGGGACTCCATGACAGTTTGGTAACCCTTATTTTGGCATGCATGATTATAAGGATATTGATATGCTTTAAAATATACCAGTCTTAACTGGAGGGGAGAGCACATTCTTCATTAAATAGTATACTTTGACAAGAAATCAAACGGATTTACTGGACGGTGTTTTCCCTTCCTATCAGGGTAAGTGTTATTACTGACAGAAAGAAAAGGTCTGTCTCATTTTACTCACAATGCTGAGTCTGTTCAGAAAGACTAGAATCAATGTTTTAAAAATGGGTGTTTAAAGTTAGGAGACTAAATTCATGTTCAAGTGCCTAAAGAAGTGGACTGACTTCAGAAGTGCCGAGAGTTCCAGACTGGAACTGAATTCAGTGGGAGGCACTGGGCACATGCTGAAAGCCCCTTGCACCAAAACCGAAGCAAAATAAAAAAAACATGGAACCATGGGTTGTCGTGTAGTAGTTTTCACTAGCTACAATGCCACCAGCATAGTAGTTACTGAGATAAGAATGGATTCAGACTTTACCATAAAGATTTGCCCTCAAGAACACAGAAAGAGTAAAATGAATTTGTAGTTCATGTTCTGAATACTGCTACCTCCCGTTAATTGAAACATTTGCACCTATTGGTAAAATTAAGCAATTCCATTTAGTTTACCCCCATCATCATGGTAACCTACAACTGATGTGAGGCCATGGTACACTTTCAATATGCTGCTATACTCAAAGGAACGTGTACTGTGATAACATGGCACTTCTGTCTGCTCCTGAGATTCTTTACCATCGGAAACCCTGGAATAAGTGCTTTCCTGATTTAAATACCAACTAAAAGTCTGCCAACAGCAACACCCCACCCACAAGAAAGTACCACACAGACGGGAAAGGGCATGTGGAGCAAGATGCGCTAACCATTTCTGCCCCCTGTAATTAGCTTTATGCTTGCTCCATAGGAGTGTATGAGCAGTGAGAGGCGTCACTGTTATTCTGACCAGCTCAGCTGAGGATAAAGGAATAAAACCAGACTCCCTCAGGAAAGTATTTTGGGTTTTATAACATTTCTTCCCTCTGCCCCCAACTCTGCCATTGTATTTAAGTCCTTACCAGCACTTAGGGCTCGTGTATCCTCTAAGACACTACTGTGGTCCTTTTCAGTGCTACAATTGGCAGCAGCATGCATGATGGAACAATGGTATTAGCCCCTAGAAACAGTGGTAGTACCAGCAGGTTAATGGTTTATTTCCATTTGTCCTTCCCACTTTAATCAAAGACTGAGTTTTAGGAATAGAACATGGCTAAAAACACATTCAGCTAGACACCTAATCCAATGTCTGGCACAGTATTTTAAACTAAGCATGCTTAGGAAGTGAGGGAGAAACAACAACTCACCTAAAATGTAGACCGTCTGTTGATCACTTCTTTGTCCAAGGGAATTGGTCACCTTACAGACGTAAGTCCCAGTGTAATTGTAAGTCAATGGACTGTTGAAATGCAGAGTATTATTTGAAGACATTAAACCTTCAGGCCATTGCACATCCAACCTGAATTAGACAATATTTGGAAGTTTAAGTATTCTCAGAATTTACACAATAAAATTTAAATGCAAAATGAATTATCTTACCTGGCTGGTGGCTCCTATCCTGAACTGGGCTCAGCTGCTACTCCCAGCTGGGCTATGGAGGACGGAACTTCCTCTTCCCCTGCATGGCATCTGGGGTCATGTTAGACCCATCCCCAGATTTCTCCCCCAGCTGTCGGAAGCTCTGCCAACTCTCTCCTCTCCGTCCCCCTCTCATCCCCCATACGTCCTATAGCCATTGCTCCTCAGCTACAGAGGGAGGAATCGCTGTACAGGGAGCTGCTCCCCGAGCATCCAGACTCCCTTATACCCAGAATCCGCCCAGCTAGCCCCACTCCCCCTGAACCTGGACTATCCCAACAACCCACACTACCAAGCCTCAACCAGCTGCACCTGGATCCTAACCCCACTAGAGCCTCACACTGAGCCCCAACCATCTTCACTTGGACCCTCGTGCAGAGTTCCATTAACATTTGATAGGGAAAACAACCCCCCCAGCTTAATGACTCACATTAAATAAACTTCGCAATTGATTTACAGGCCCATGTTTATAGGCCTCAGGCTTTTGCTAACATTTGTAGAAGTTAAGGCTCTAATCGCTCAAGGGATAAGGAAACGGGATATGCTACACTGACAAAAGAGGAATTGGGATAGAGACAATGGGTCCCTTAGGGGCCAGTTCTGTGATAGGCAAACCATGACAGTGCTGCTCGCATAAGGTAGATCCCAAGGAGGGGTCACAAGGTAACCAGCTCAACACTGCCCTATTATATGATACCTGATAATGGCTTCTATGGAATTCCCCTTTAGCCTAAGTAAGTTTGAAACAAAGGTTTTGTTGGCCTTATGCTAACTTGCCTTAATAACCTGTCTGTCTGCACAAAGTTAAAAGCTTGTTCATCAGCACAAAATTAAAACTTGTCTGTCAGCATAAAAGCCATCTGGCCGGAACTGAGGAACTAGACTCTAGACAAAGGATCCCAGGGGGCCATGCTAAGCTTGCTCAAGGTAACCGCAAGTAGGGGTAACAGAACAGTCAGGGCCACATGATGGCCAAGGAACATCAACAGGAAGATGTCAAAGTTAGTTGCTTGCAAAATTGCAATATTCATACCGTATAAGGAAAATATCAGTTATGTTTTGCAGTGTAAGCTATATGATCGTGCAAATAAGGTTGTGCTAATGTGTAAGCAAGACATGATAATTTGCGGTTTTAAGCTTTATAAACCCTGGTAAAATCTGTGAGGGGCAGAGCAGCATACCCTTGCTAGGGGACATGCTGGCTCTCCCTGTATGCATACCTGTAAAATCAATAAAGGAGCCTCAGGCTGTCTGATCAAATCATTACAGTGGTGGTCTTTCCCCTGACACACTGCACCCAGAACCATCCAACAAGTCCCTGTGAATCCAGACTCCCCCCCCCCGCACCCAGATCCCCCACTAAGCCTCCTGCACCCAGACTGCCCCAGACAGAACCCTTCCAACTCATACCTCGATTCCTCCACACTAAGCCACTCCACTCTTGGATCCTGCCTGCCCTATTGCATATGGCACATAGGATTGGGCCCTGGGGTGTTTCTGGGGCACACTATGTCACAGTTGGGTGCAGCCTCACTGTCTTTGTCCCACGGGGGCGGGGAGGGGGCACGCTGGAGCTGCACAGTGATCTTCCGTCTCTGTGCAGCCAGTGTCCTGAACTCCCCATGCCATGCTGGACCCTCCATATTTATCTGACAATTATTTAAAATATCATGTGCAGAATTTTTTGGCACAGAATGCTCTCACGAGTCGTCTTTTGTGCTCTTCTGCAGGTTTGTAGGCTGTAAATAAGTCATCTTCCATCTTTTGAAGTAAGGCTTGAAGGACACATTTTCCAAAGTCATTTACAAGAATGAGCAATCTTAAAACAGACCAACTTTATCACCAGTTTAGCTCCAAATCATGTCAATGGAATTAAGTTAAGAGCCTGTGTGGGGATGGTGTCACTACCACAGTGTGAGTCACCATCAAAGAAGAGGATGGAGGGTAAGCAAGCTCAGAGAAATGAGTTGGTACCAGTGCGGTGCGCCTCTCAGTACCTTTCAATAATGATGATTTGGGCTCCCTGAGGATTCAGAGGTCTTTGTGGGATAGGAGTTTGGACAGCACCAGTGCATGTGGATGTGTTTTCTCAGGAGTAAGCATATGGGGTGGTGCCAGATGCAGCACCAGAATAGGTATGGCACACTTTTCACTTCTGGCTATGGAAGACTGTACCAATAAGGAATTTGCGTCCAAATCTCAAAATGAAGGCTGAGTCAGATGTCAGTGTCAGAAACTCTCTAGATGACTTCTAGGTATGCTACTGTGATCACAGTACTGCAGGAAAGGGAGCCTCAGCAATATCTGTGTTTGGACATGAGGTCTCTTCAGACCCAGATCAAGGAAATGACTTTCCCTTTTTTGTCTGATTCTGGAGAATGGGGTCTTTCCTTTGGAAGTCTAGCGTCTTTGGTTACTGCCGAAGGAGAGCGGGTCAATGGAACCAATATATTTGGGGATAACTCATCACCTGGGTCTCAAAAACACTACAGAAATAGGAATGTATGTTTTCCTACCTCAATTTTTTAGATCTGTTTTTAAATCTAAGTAGATTTTACATTTAGAGGGAATGTGGATTTCTCCCAAGCAGCAGAGAGGCAGGTTGAATCTCCATCACTCCAAGGGAAGGACTTGTGGCACATACGGAAAGATATGAAGTCCAGGGTCTTCAGCATAACCCACACGTGGGGCTGCGGATGAGGGCCGGGAGTTGAGGGTGGGGGTGAGGGAAAAAACAGGGACCCACAGGAAAGAAGGGGTGAACCCTCTCAAAGCGTGAATTTGTGCTAACAGAAAAAAAACTAAGAAACTAAAATGACACGGGCATAAGAAAGCAAAGGGTAGCCAGCTGCATGGTTCAACTGCTGCGCATGGACTGCTCTGTTGCAAGACACTGGCAGTTTATTGGGGTATGAAGGTGAAGAGGGCATAGGTGCGGACACCACTGACAAACATCGCTGATCAAGAGTGCACGAGCAGGTAGCGTATACTGATGTAGAGCACCCACAGGGACATTACTCAAAGAAGAATATGTGTGTGTGTGTGCGCGCGCATCATTTCCATCACTGAAGTGTCAACACACTCTGCCACGCAACACCACATGCTACAGCTACTTTTCATGAACAGTACCCTAAAAATTCAACATGTACAGTGAATGAACATCCTCAGAATTTCTCCCACATGAGATCTTGCTGACTATAGGCCAGTGACTGGTAGACAACTATAGAAATGTTTTATTTCTGCAGCTTAATAGCTATCCTGCTTGCCAGTCTCAAAGTCTTCCCACCATAGGAGTTAAATGACTGAACATGCACAGATCTGTACTTGTTTAAGTTATTTTTCATTGTGTATGCATGGACTTTTATTGTCATTTCATTGCGTGAACAGAACACACTGCCACAATACACACTCATTTGTCATCTCCTCAGCCAAACAAGGATTCATTAACCTCTGTGATAGACCCAGGCCAGTTGAGAAGAGCAGAGTAGTCCTGTTGGTATCCAGGAAGTGCTAAAGGACCTCCCCTCAGCCTAAGGGGAGTATCCACAGGTCTGTGATACCAAATAATTGTGTGGGACAACCAATGAAAAAAACAAGATCAGGAGTGATGTCATATGGCTAAATGAAGGGAACCTGATGGGGATACTGAGCAGAGAACCCCAGATAGTGCCCACTACTCCTCGAAGGTGTCAAGGGAGCCAGCGGACACCACCCAGAGGAACTCTGCCCGGATGCGTGAACAGACAGAGGAGCAGAAAAAGGCCCCACAGTCGCAGGAAATCCCGTTGGCCAATCTCCTCTCCCTGGTTTTGTACATGGCTAGTTTGGCCAGGGCCAAGAGGAGGTTGAGAAGGAGATCCTGCAACTTTGTGGGGCCATGGATGGGAAGTGCATAGATAAATGGGTGAGGGGAAAAGTACAACCAAAAACACAAGAAGAGATGCAAGAGGAGCCGGAACAGGGGCTGCAACCTGGCACACTCTAAATAAATGTGCGCCAGGGTCTCCTTCATGCCGCAAAAGGGGTAGGTGTTGGGGCCAGGGGTAAACCGCGCCAAGTACACGCCCATGCTCACAGCCCCGTGAAGGAGCCACCAACTGACATCCCCGGCGGGCCTCAGGACCAGGGCAGAGTATAAGCTGGCCCACCAGGGCTTCTCACCCTCGAGAGGTGGCAGGAGGTCCTGCCACTTTGCATCGGGGTGGGATGCGAGGGTGAGGTAGTGAAGAGTGTGGAGCACGAGCGTGTACAGATGTTTTCTCGGCACGGTCTGGAACAGAACCGGCTGCAGATCATGCAGCCAGCTTGCAGTGAAAGGGCGGGGGTGCTGATTGGGTCCACGGGGCAAGGGCCCGATAAAAAGGTCCACAGGGCCTGAGGTGGAGGCTGGGCGGGGCGTGCCCTCTCGCAGGATCCGGTCAAGGTAGGCCCGAGCAGCAGGCAGTAAATTGGCCTTCACCTCCTGAAGTACGTGCCGGGGAGTACGAGGTCTGGAGAGCCCCATGCGTTGAGCCAGCGTCAGGAGATCCAGCCAGTCTCCCTGGTTGTAGTCCAGGAGGTCTCTGACCCTAGTGACTCCCACCAAGACCAGCCTCTGGCGCACCGTGGGGGACTCCGCCACCTGCATACGAAGCTAGGGGTTGTGTAGCAGGGGCTCCACGAGGAGATCAGCCCCCACGGTGGCTGCCACAGACCTGGTCGTTGAAACGAGCTTCCAGGTCAGGAGGAGGTCTTGGTAGAAGACTGGCACCCGAGAGAGGTCTTGTGGAAGATCTCTCGGATGGAGGTAAAAGAGCTGCCGGTCACATCGGAGCCCTCGGAAGCGGCGGCGGAAGGCGTGCACCAATACGTTCCACGCTGGACTACCTGCACCATACAGGAGCCTCTGCAGGGTCTGGAGGCGGAAGACACGGACCTGAGTGTGTAGGCACTTCAGGCCCTGCCCTCCCTCCTCCAGGGGCAGGTGGAGGACCCCTGCAGAGACCCGGTGCATAACTGGCCAAAAGAACTCCAGAATCGCCGTCCAGAGGTTGGCCAGGAAACCCTGGGCCGGGACCAGGGTGTTGAGCCGGTACCAGAGTATGGACAGAACTAGTTGATTGAACACCAGTGCCCTCCCTCAAAGGGAGAGGCACTGGAGTAGTCCCGTCCATTTCTGAAGCCGCTCCATCACCCTGCCCTCTAAACTGTGCCAGTTCTCTGGCGGAGATGGATGAGTGGCAGAAAGGTAAACGCTGAGATAGAGCAGCGGACCCGCGCTCCACTGGATGGCCTGAAGCACGGGTGGGAGGGAGCTTGCCTTCCACCCGTCCCTGACCGCCAGGCCAGAGCTCTTGACCCAGCTGATCCGGGCGGAGGAGGGCACCAAGTAGATGGTCTGGCAAGCCTCCACTCGCACCAAGTCGCCCGGGTCCTGGACCACAAGGAGCACATCATTGGCATATGCTGATAGGACCAGCTGCAGCTCCGGCTCTCGAAGCACCAATCCCGTGAGCCTCCGATGGAGGAGACAGAAGAAGGGCTCAATCACCAAAGCATATAGCTGACCCGAGAGAGGCACCCCTGCCGTACTCCTCACCCAAAGCTGACCGGTTCGGTCAGGGTCCAGTTGAGCCTGACCAGACACTCCGCAGAAGCATACAGCACCCCGAGAAAACCCACAAACCAGGGTCCGTAGCTGAACGCTCACAGAGTGCTCAGGAGATACCTGTGGTCCACCCTGTCGAACGCCTTCTCCTGATCCAGGGAAAAGAGGGCGAATGACAGACCATCCCTACACACTAATTCCAGAAGGTCCTGGACCAGATACAGGTTATCAAAAATCGTGTGGCCTGGGAGGGTGTAGGTCTGGTCTGGGTGGACCACGCCCACCAGCACGGACCCTAGCCGCATAGAGATGGCCTTCACTATTTTGTAGTCTGTGCTGAGGAGCGAGACGAGACGCCAATTCCGTAAGTCGCAGAGGTCCCCCCTATTCAGCAATAAGGTGAGCACGGCTCGCCTGCACGAGAGAGGGAGGACTCCACTCTGCAAAGACTCAGCCCAGACGGTGACCAGGTCTGGGCTGAGAACATTCCAGAACACGCGGTAGAACTCCAGGGTCAGCCCATCCATGCCCAAAGATTTATTGGTGGGCATGCGACGGAGGGCTTCCGAGATCTCAGCCAGAGTGAGAGGCAGCTCTAGCCAGTCCTGGTCACCCGTGCTGACCATCGGGAATCCACCCCAGAGCGCTCTGCAAGCGTTAGGATCGGTCAGATCCGGGGAGAAAAGAGTCGCATATAAGTCCCTGGTCCTCCCACACATCTCCGCCGGATCCGTGAGGGGGGTGTCATCCTCCGCCAGGAGGCAGGTGACGTGCTTCTTGGCCCCCTTCCTTTTCTCCAGGGCGTATAAGAAGCAAGAGCCACGATCCATCTCCTGAAGGAGGTGAATGCGGGATCGAAAAAAGGCACCTCGGGCCCAATGGTCTTTGAGGGCCCGGAGCTCCTCCCGCTTCTCCCGGCACACACTGCAGAGAGATGGATCCTCGGGGCTGGCAGCCAGACGCCTCTCCAGCTCCAAGACCTCCCATTCTAACTGCTCTATTGCCGCATCCCTCTGTTGGCTGGCACCCGGGGTGTAGTCGCGGCAGAAGAGCTGGGCGTGGACCTTCCCCAGGTCCCACCGCCGCCGCGCCAAGGCAAAGGCACGCCTCTGCCCTCGCCAGGCCAGCCAGAACTCTGAGAAGGACGCCACGAAGCCTGCATCCTCCAGCAAACTATTATTAAAGTGCCAATAGGCCGACCCCAGTATCTCCGCGCTGAGAGAGGCCGTCACGGTGGCAAGGTGATGATCTGAAAAGGGGGCTGGCCGAACGCTGGAGGAGTGGGCTCGTGAAAGGTGGAGACATGACAGGTAAATGCGGTCCAGCCGGGAGTGGCGCGACCAATGGGCCTCCACTCGCATGAAGTTGAACGTTGAGACGTCGTCCGGATGGTGGTCGCGCCAGACGTCCACCAGGGAGTGGCGTTCGACGATCTCCCGGAGGATGTCCGTGGCCGCCGGGCACTGCTCGGTCCCCGAGCAGTCTCATTTCTTGAGGGTGGTGTTAAAGTCCCCGTCGAGGACCAGGCACTCATGAGGATCCAGGGAACCGAGGAAGGTGGATGCCTGCTGATAAAAACACTGTCTCTCCGGGCCCAATGTCGGGGTGTAAATGTTGACAAGATTAACCACAAGCCCGTCCATGCGGACCCGGAGGTGCAGCAGGCGGCCCGGCACAGCCTTGGCGACCCCCAGCACCTCGGGCCGTAGGTCGGGGGAAAACAGGGTCGCCACTCCAGCCGTGCGAACCGAGAGGTGGCTAAAGTATATCCCATTCCCCTACTCCAGCTGCCAGCTAGCTTCAGCAGCCGGATCTGTATGGGTCGCCTGCAGGAAAACCACAGAGTACCTCACCTCCTGAAGGAAGGAGAGCACCTGGCTCCTCCAGAGACCCATCCTACAGCCCCGGGGGGTTAACGTGGCAAAGATGATCGGTGCCATGAGGGGGGATCCTCGCCGGCGGACACGTCCATGGCCTCCGTCGGGCCACGCAGCAATCCATGACCTACCCCGTAGGTGAGTAAAGAGTCACAGAAGAGGCGGACTTGCTGGTAGGCCACGGTGGCCTGCTTCCCGGTCCTCTTACTCTCCCCCATGAGGGCCCTTGCAGCCCAGAGGATCTGATGGAAATCCCCCCACCGCTGGAGCGCAAGCTGGACCTTGTTATGGGAGCCACAGACATTCTCAAGGAACTCCTGCAGCTCCTCCCTCCTCCAATGGGCTGATGCCACGCGACCTGCCCCGCTCCCTGGATCAACAGGGGGCGGCAGAAGGAAAACAGCAGCTCCTGATGGGTCGGGACACAGAAAAACTACTAAGGCCACTCCCTGCGGGGTGTTCCCAGGGGCGGGACTGGCATCACGGGAGGTAGAGGGGACAAGGTTGGCATCAGGGATAGGGC
Source organism: Chelonoidis abingdonii (assembly GCF_003597395.2). NCBI lineage: Eukaryota > Metazoa > Chordata > Testudines > Testudinidae > Chelonoidis > Chelonoidis abingdonii. Next base: position 406,074 of record NC_133786.1, on the reverse strand, counting down.
AGGGGACAGGAGAAGGGGTAGGGCAGGGATCAGGAAGAGAATCGGGGAGGGGGGCAGAAGTAGGACCCTGAGACCCAATAGTTGGGCTGCTGGAAGGTGGCCCCTCCTGGTTAGGCTCAGGGATCCAGGGAGTGGGAAGGGGACCCTCAATGATGCCAGGCTCAGCCACCATGGTTCGTGCGGCAGCCCCGGCATCCAGAGAGGGATGGTCCTCAATGGGGTCCTTGCCTGGGAAGGAGGTTGGGTGCTCCACACCCAAGAGAGACACCTCCTAGGAACCGGGTCCCGGCAGCGGGGCACTGGCCATCGCCCTAATGAGTTCGGCGGCCGTTAGCAGGGTGCCACCCGCAGCTGAGCTAATGGAAGACCCCAGGGGACCCTCAGAAGCGGGAGCAGAAGCAGCAGTTAGGGGAAGGGAACACAGGGACAGGGGGACCGGGGTGAGGTCGCCCAGATCGAGGCCCGCTGGCAGAGGGTCGTCCTCCCCCTGCGTGACTGGGGTCAGACCCAGGGCCTCGATCTCCTCATAAATGGAAGGGAGATCACCATCCATCACCCCAGGGCTCTCCCCGCCAGCACCCGAGGCGACGCCCACCTCGGTGCTCGCAGGGGCTTCAGATGGTAAGGTGGTGAGAGGGGCTCCTTTGGGGGCCTCCATGGGAAGGGATCCGGGAGGAGGGGCAGTGTTATCTTCCGGTGCTGCCACGGTGTCCCCAGCCGGCACCACAGAACAGGAGTCATCAGGGGGCAAGGCGGAAGGCTCATCATCAGTGCCCCCCTTCCTGCTCTTCCGGGGGGGGGTCTCCAAATCTGAAGGATGTAACGGGGCCCAAGCCTTCCGCTTGCCCCGCTCCCCCTGCACTAAGGACCAGCCCTCCATGGCATAATCTGGGGGCTGGCTAACAGGTGTTGGGTCGGGGGGCTCAGGGAGGCAATGGTGGGGTAGCATGAATGAGGGAGGATTCTCCCTGGAGCGAGCCCTCTCCCATGCCCAGCGGAATCTCCACCGCACCCTCCTCCACAGCAGTGGACTGAGAAGGAGGAGGAGCAGCTTCGGGTGCCAGGCAGCCAGGAGTATTGGCAACGACAGGGTCGGCGCCTAGCCGGGGCTAGGGGGTCCCGGACTCTCCTGCATGCTGGGCCAAGAGGCAGTCCCTCCGGACGTGCCCCATCACCCGGCAGAGGAAGCCCTAGGCCTCCCCCGTCAGATAATGCACCCAGTAGCAGGCTCCCTGGTAGGGGACCAGAAAGGACCCCTCGAGCGCCTCTCTGTCACGCACCGCCAGCGGCAGTTGAAGCTGCACTTGCTGGTTGAACAAGAGGACGTAACGGAGGGCGGGATCCTTGCAGCCCAAGGGGAGAGGGCTGATGACGGAGATAGGGCGCGCCAGGGCAGAAAGGGTGGGCAGCAGGGCAGCATTGGGCAGGAAGGGAGGGACGGAGGTCAGGCTCAAGCAGACCTCACGTCTTCCAACGGCTTCAAGGAGATGAACATGCCCCCCACCATCTCTACTGCTTCCTGGGCAGCGGCCTCTGATGCCAGGAAGAAGACTACCCTCCTGTACATTTTGGAGGCCGCCACGATGGCCATGGGCCCCACCATCCTCACCAACTCCCGCACGTAGGTCTCCACGCGGGGCGAGGCGGGCACCAGGAGGCAACGGATGTCGTGCTTCCTGGTCAAGGTGGGGAAGGGGCCCCTGCCACTGTAGATGGTAGCGGAAACGGTGGTCAGAGGAGCAGCAGCAGGCGGGGGGGGGGTACTGTCACCTGGGCGTATGCCCTGGGGGCCGGGGGAGGGACACTCGTGGAGCTGGCGGAGGGAGCAGCGGGGAGGGATGCCATGGCTGGTAGCGGGGCTGTGGTAGCAGGGGTAGTCCCTGCCATGGAGAGCCTGGCCTTTTTAGCTGGGCCCTTACCCTTCTTCCCACCCCAACCTTTCCCACCGGCTGTGGGGGGCTCCCCCAGAATCGGAGGGGGCGAGGGACATGGCAGCAGCGGAGGTCCCCCCCAGTACTCACCGCCACCAGTGCCTCAGCGGGGGCGGTGGCAGGTGGATTGGCAGCGGCGGTCAAGGTAGAGGCCTGGAGAATGGGCACGGCGGCAGGTGGAGGAGGGGTTGTGGGAGCATCGCGAGGGGTCTCCCCCGTCGTGTCCCCTGCCATAACGAGAGCGGGGAGGGGGACAAACTGTCAGGGGAGGAGATGGAAAGGAGGTGACCACCCCTCCCCGCGAGGCTGCAGGCAAAGGAGGAGGGTGCCAGAAAGGGAAAGCTAAAGGGGCGTGGGGAGCAACCAAGGACCTAGGGGCGGGAGGGTGTCAGGTCATTGACTCAGAGGGGAATTTCGGCTCCTCTAGCTGCACTACGGGATCGGGGGGGATAACAGCATAGGGGGGTGCAGTGAACAAGGGCAAACTCAAATAGGGAAAGGGCACAAGCGCATGGGAGGGGGCATGGGCGCACGAGGGGAGGGGCCAATCAGGGCTGGGGGATCACGGGTGGGGGAAGGGCGAGCTGGGAATGGGGTGGAAGGACCACGGGGCTAGTGACAGGGCTGGGGCAGGACAATCAGTGCCACAGAGGGAAATGGGTGGGGCAGACAAATAAAGCAAAGGAAAGGGGCCAGTCCAGGGAGGAGGGTGCACCCACAAGCGCTTGTGCAAAAAGTCAATGGTTGGCTGCTCCTGCTGCAGGCCCAAATGGTGGAAGTGTGTGCGGTGAGCCAGGCGAGCAGCTCAGTCCCAGAGGCAGGAGGTCGAAGCAGAAGGAAAACAGCCAGCGTGGGTGGTGGAGGGGGTAACAATGGTGGTGGGAGTGAACGGGACACGGATGGACCGGGGGCAGGTTCCATGCCACAACCTCAGTACCCCAACAGACACAGTTCAAAACCCCACCACAAGAGCACAATTCGAAAAATACTCAGTCCAGAAAAGCCCACTCCACAGTGGTGTTCAGAGCCATTCCGCGGTCTCCTAGCAGTGGGTGGCCCTCTTCTACTCCTTCTCCTCAGGGTTCCAACAGCTCCCCAGCAACAGCCACAGTAGCTCCAGGTGGTTGTGGTCTGGCGTCCAGGCAGGAGGGACCCCGCTCAGAAGGTGTCCTCAGCAACAAGAGCTGGGGTCCCTCACACCCCCCCTCTCTGGGAATCAGGCCAGCAGTCCCCTCCTCAAGGGCTGTAGGTGGAGTAACAGCAGCAACCGAGTGGGGGGTGGATCTACTAGACAGCCAGTAAGCAGATAGCAAAGAAAAGGGGTGGGTGGTGCTGTCTAGCCCAGCCAGGGGAGCAGCTGGAGCAGTAACAGCAGCAGCAGCAGTGAAGTCCCAGCGCCCAGCAGGAACAGCAGCAGCAGCCCTCTCCCTCCTTCCTCTACAGCAAAGCGGTAGAAGGGAGATCTACTGGCCACAGGAGAAGCAGTTTTCTGTTCCCTGAGTGACCAGAGCAGGGGCTGCTCCAGGATAATGAGAACACCTGACTCTAATTAACCTGCTAAGAGTCAGGTGAGGCTGTTAAGCACCTGACTCTAATTAAGGCTCCTCTGATGCTATAAAAGGGCTCACTCCAGTCAGGCCAGAGGGAGCCAGATGAGAGGAAGTGTGTGCGTGTGTGGAACTGGGAGCAAGAGGCACAAGGAGCTGAGAATGAGTAGGTGTACTGCTGGAGGACTGAGAAGTACAAGTGTTATCAGACATCAGGAGGAAGGTCGAGTGGTGAGGACAAAGAAGGTGTTGGGAGGAGGCCACGGGGAAGTAGCCCAGGGAGTTGTAGCTGTCGCACAACTGTACCAGGAGGCACTCTAGACAGCTGTAATCCACAGGGCCCTGGGCTGAACCCAGAGTAGAGGGCGGGTCCGGGTTTCCCCCCAAACCTCCCAACTCCTGATCAGACACAAGAGGAACTGACCTGGACTGTGGCTTCTACCAGACAGGAAGGTCTCTGGGCTGTTTCCCAACCCACAGGGTGAATCTGTGAGGCGAGCAAATCCGCCAATAAGTGAAGGACCCACCAAGGCAGAGGAAGAACTTTGTCACACCTTGTTGTGTACAGATTTGTCCATCTACTTCCAAGTTATTAAGCTCGCTCAGCATGTGTTATTACCATTACTGAGAATATAACCTAGCCCCTTTACCTTAAAATTCAGTGGATAAAACCCAAGAATACATCTATTCTGCACCAGTTCAATTCGGCATTTCTTCAAAAGCACTATTCAGAATTTAAAAGAGATTTGAAAGCAACTTCAACTGAAATTTTTTCTGGGACAAAGAGGTACAGATGAGATTCTTCCTTTGTCTTCCCCAAATGCCACTACTTTGTTCATTTGTACACAGGAATGCAAGGGCAAGATTAGAAAGGCAAAGGCACAAAATGAGCTCAAACTAGCTATGGGAATAAAGGGAAACAAGAAGACTTTTTATCAATACATTAGAAGCAAGAGCAAGACCAAGCACAGGGTAGGCCCACTGCTCAGAGAGGAGGGAGAAACAGTAACAGGAAACTTGGAAATGGCAGA
>NC_133786.1:378613-401540 GCF_003597395.2 Chelonoidis abingdonii | reverse complement strand
TGGAATGAGTACGTCTCAGGGGAGGAGGCAGATTAACAATGAAACTCATCTAGAACGTGAGGGTGCAACCTTCAACTCTATTGGACAGCCCCTGGATGCAGATCAGATGTCCCTTCATTCCTTCTGCAACAGAGAATGAAAAGTCAAGGGAAACCCAAAAAGCCTACTCGTTCATGGTAAAAGCCAAGAGCTCTTTAAACATAAAGTGATGGTGGTTCACTTTCTGTTAGAGTGAGGCTCGGCATAAATATTGGTAGATTAAACTCCTGCTTAACTTGCAATTCAGAAAGACGTAGGGACTGAGTCACCTTATTTGGAGAACACTGTATTCGGTGGTCCACATCAGGTTCCAAGCTCTTACGTTCCTGGCCAAAGTATGTTACGAGGATAAGGTCTTAAGGGCCAAATGAAGGAGGAACAACTCCCCACAGGTTCAAATGGAGGTTTCCTCAAAGTGTTGATACTAGAGTGAGGTCCCAAGCTGGTGTTAGTTCCTGGATAGGAGAGAAGAGGTTGAATGTTCTTGATAATTGGTGGTGCAGAACCTTTTTATGGGAAGATGGTCCTTGCCTACCACAACGCATGGGAATTGCTTGTTGTGAGGATGAATGTGACATGGAAACAAGATCCTGAAGGTTAAGGAATAAACCTCCCAGCAGAGGGAATTCCTGGTCATATTCGAACGATCAGAGCTGATGGAGTGTTTTAAGTCCTGAGGCCAAATTGGTCTGCTCCCCGACCTTCATGGGTGCTTCTGAACAAGAAATACCAGAGAGAATTCTGTCCTGATGAAACAGAATCCTCTCACAATTAGTCTGATGGACATGTCTCTTCCCCACAGCCAGGAAGAATATTACCTCCTGCCTTAAGAAGTCTTTGTGGAAGGGCCCTAAACAGGAATGGGGTGGACTGGATGGAGAAGCTTGTGAAAACTGCTTCGAGGATCCATCTGTCCAAAGTGATGAGCTCCCAGGAAGATCGTAATAGGAGACAGAATCCCATAATGGTGAGGGGGAATAAGTGCATGTAGATCCACAGCAAGAAGTAGTTTACACTATCAACCAATGGATCAAACAGACATTGAAGATTATCACTGGCTGGGGGTTGCGGACGGGAAACCCTTAGGAATCTAGGTTTCTTCTGTGTGCGCAAGACGGGATGTTCAGCCATTCTCATAGGCTGGTAGCAGACTGGGCAAATGTTGAGTTCTCTGTAACTGATGTTATTCTTTTAGTTGCAGTATACAGCCACTAGAGAACTTAGAGTCACCCAGTAGTTCTTCAGAGAATGGAGGGACCCATCAGTTGTCACTCAACAACGTGGGCCTCAAAATGAAGGTCCTCTACAGTACTTTGTACCTCCAGGGGAGGCTGAAAACCACAGTAGGAAGGTTGGCACAGACTACTGCCTAACCATAGACATTATATGCAACTGCAATTGTACCACCCTGGAGAGCATGGCAGCTGTTGACTCCTGCAGTGAGGCCTGAAATTGTTCTCTCTGCTTCTGAGGCACATTTTCAGTAAGATGAATATTTTATAAACTGAAGTACATTAGCCATCAGGATTTGATAATAAGCCACTCTGAACTACCAGAGACCAACTAGCATTTATGACCCAGTAGATCAATCATTCTAGATCCTTGTCCAATGTGTGTTGAACGGATTAATGCAGTCTGTTCCATTCATTAAAAGGTCTTGACCACCAGAGAGCCGAGAGAATAAATACTGAGCCTCTTGGAAGGATAATACTTTTGTAGACTCATTCATACAGAGTGCAAAGTGGATGGAGTTCACCACTTCTGTGCAATAAGACTTTGCTCCGACTCTCAAAATGAAGGCTGAGTCAGATGTCAGTGTCAGAAACTCTCTAGATGACTTCTAGGTATGCTCTGTGATCACAGTACTGCAGGAAAGGGAGCCTCAGCAATATCTGTTTGGACTGAGTCTCTTCAGACCCAGACCAGGAAGTGACTCTCTCTTTTTCGTCTGATTCTGGAGAATGGGGTCCTTCCTTGGGATCTAGCATCTTGGTTACTGCTGGAAGGACAGCTGGTCAAAAGAACCATATATTTGGGTCTCTCACCACGTGAGTCTCAAAAAGCACTACATAATAGGAAAGTAGTTTTTCTTACCTCTATTTTTAGATGTTTTTAAATCTTAAATGACTTTACCTTTAGAGGAATGTGGATTTCTCCCAAGCAGCGAGAGGCAGGTTGAAATCTCCATCACTCAAGGAAGGACTTGTGGCACTATGGAAGGTTTGAAGTCCAGGGTCTACAGCCTAACCCACACTGGGCTGCAGATGAGGGCCGGGAGTGAGGGTGGTGAGGAGAAAAGGACCCAGAGGAAAGAGGGATGACCCCTCAAGCGTGAACTGTGCCAGGAAAAAAAACTAAGAAGAAACTAAAATGACAAAGGCAAGAGAAGCAAAGGGCAGCCAGCTGCATAGTTCAACTGCTGGGCACAGATGCTCTGTTGCAAGACACTGACATTTATTGGGGTATGAAGTGAGAGGCATAGTGCAGACACCACTGACAAACATCGCTGATATCAGAGGAGCAGGAGCAGCAGCATTACTGACGTAGAGCACCCAAGGGAATTACTCAAAAGAAGATGTGTGCGGGCGTGCGTGTTATTTCCATGAGTGATGTCAACACACTCTGCCATGCAACACCACCCTAAAAATTCAACATGTGCAGTGATGAACTCCTCAGACTTTCTTCCATGTGAGATCTTGCTGACTATAGGCCAGTGATTGCTAGACAACTATAGAAATGTTTTTATTTCTGCAGCTTAACAGCTATCCTCCTTGCCAATCTCAAAGTCTTCCTACATGGAGTCAAGTGGCTAAACATGCACAAATCTGTACTTAGTTATTTCGCATTGTACATGCATGGACTTTTATTGTCATTTCATTGCGTGAACACAACACACAGCTGCAATACACACTCGTTTGTCACCTCCCCAGCCAAACAAGGATTCATTAACCTTGTTGTGTACAGATTTGTCCATCTACTTCCAGGTTATTAAGATCGCTCAGCATGTGTTATTACTGTTATTGAGAATATAACTTAGTCCCTTTACCTTAAAATTCAGTGGACAAAACGCAAAAATATAGCTATTCTGCACCAGTTCAATTCAAACACATTATTCAGAATTTAAACTGGATTTGAAATCAACTTCAACTGAATTTTTTTCTGGGACAAAGAGGTACAGATGAGATTCTAACTTTGCCTTCCCCAAATGCCATTACATTTTTCAGAAGCAAGTACAATACCCCACGCGTGACCCGGCTCTCCAGCCATGCATAATAGCGGTCTGACCCTCTGCACTGTAGCCCAATATACTAACCAATAAATTGCAACCTCAACTTCTTAAAGTCAGCATTCTTATAATGATTAAGTTTCTGCCAAAGAGTTTATTACAAGAAATTTGTATACAAGTTAATCTACAATTTCTTGAAATTAACTTCTCTGCTTTTACAAACTGTGTTAGACTTATCTATACCACATGAGGAATGAAATTAAATCTGGGAATTGGTTTAAGTGTTATGAAAGCCCCTTTAGTGAGAAGGTTAACATATCTTTTAAAACTAGATTAGTTATTTGTCCTTATTACTTTTAACCTGCATCATAACATGTTGGAGAGGCTAGGAGGGTTTTTTTTTTTAATCCAATTGGTTTAAATGTGATCCAGTTGAGATGACTTCATTATACTTGGATAGCATATTTTGTTCTGCGTTTACTAGGTTTCATTCAAGAAACTTTGGTTATATGTTTTATTATTATTAACCACACATTTCAAATACAATTTTGAAAAGCTTTGTCTACACCAGGCAGCTTTTAGCGACATTCCTGTGCCGCTAGAAGTCCGACAAAGCACTGTTCATACTGGTGCTTTTCATTGGTAAAACTTCTGCTGTGTGTGTGCACGCACAACACTGCTAAATGACAAAAGTTTTGCCAACGAAGTTCCAGTGTAGACAAAGACAAAGCTAAAACTATTAGTCTTTTTTCTTTTAACTGATCCAGGAAGCAACTTGAGGCTAGAAGGTGATACCACAGCTGATCTTTAATGCTTCTTATAGCACTGTTACTATCAGTGATTCTCATAGCACAATTACTGTGCATTACATACACTTAAACACTCTCACAAGTTATTTTCTTTGTTTCAGACAGACCGACCAAGTGAAGTTGAAGTAAAAGGGAAGTTACATTTTTTGGGCCATATATTTGCTCCGGAGGTGGCTCCCTCCAGGGGAATGTACTTAACATGCAAGACTACAGATGGCAGGCAGCAGGACTCTCAGTAAAGGCATCCAGTTCATATTGGAATCATGAAATACTGCTTTTATCACACAACAGGAAGCCATACAGAGATATCAGATATCAACATGGGTTGACTTAAGTTTTGAGTCATGAGGGGAGCCATCTCATGCAGCTTATTTGGAAGTAGATACAATGCCTTACTCTTCACTAGAGCATGGTAAAATTGATGATTGAAATGATACTTCAAGTGTTTTCCATCCCAATTTTCAATGTAATATCAATGTTATATAATTTTATTCAAATAATATCCCGGTTTTTTTGCATCTTTGCTTTATGCACATCCTCAACTCACACGGAGGAGGAAGGCTGGACAATAGGTGCTTACAATGTCTTACACTAAGCCCAAGAAACTCAATATCACAATCACCTGTCAAAAAAGTGATTCCATTTATAAAAATAAGTGGATTTATTCTAAAGCATTGGTAACTGCTCAGACTTCAGAGTAACAATCATTCTTCATTTGTTCTTTCCCACCCCAATTGCTACTGCTCCCCTTTCCTTAGCAGCCATCAACTACGTAAGGCCAATATTTTTCTTTACAACATCCACATGTCTCAATCCATATGTCTGATGCATAAGTATGGGACATATTTCAATAGCAGTCATATCTAATACACAGAATGTGCATTAGTCATGTACTGAAACCAGACAAGTTAGTAGCAGTCAAAGGGCCTTGTTTCCACTATGTCGTAAGGAAGTAACACCCTTCAAAACTCTCCTTTATTAAAATATTGATTGTGTATTTAAATGGAAAATTCATCTTTTGTTTTCATGAACACTCACCTGGTCCATGTAAATTCCGTGGGTGGTGGATTTGCGTCAGCATTACACCGGAGCTGAACATGCTCTCTTCCAATGAACCAGTTTCCATCATACCCAGTTACCGAAACTTCAGGGGCATCTATAAAATACGAGACATTTCACATTCCAGTATTCAAAGTACATTACTAAAAAGGAGACGCACTGCTTAGAATGACATGTCTACATGTTGTATTTAACTAACAGTATGGCAGTGCTTAATCTCCAATGAGCAATGGTAGTCCTACCTGGAAAGCTTAGGAAATTACACATATACATGGGTAGTTGGCATCAGAGTCTTAACATAAAGCAAATCAGTGGGCCCCATAAGTTTTTAGTTTTTTAACTCAAAAAAGCGGAGTTAATTATATAGTCTTTATGTCAACAATGTCAATTTTTAGCATGATGCAGTGCTAACTTCAATAGTTAAAATATACCAAATGCTGTGAATTCAAAAAAATTCATTTACACGGTGGTAAATGATGAATTGCACATATGACATGAGTAACTTCTGGCTAATGATTTATACTGTAGTAGGTACCTGCACTGTGCCTATGTTAATACTACTAGTCAAACCAACAAGGAACTTTAGCGTATTCTGTGTTTAATTTTTTTTTCCCCAAAGGACTCAACAAGCAATGAATAGTGATAATGGCTTCAATCTGAATCCCATATTCCCAACTTCTTTCCACCCCTCAGTACAGCAGCCTTGCCCACAGAATCTCACACTAACCCAGCTGTAGAAAATGTCTGACAGTTTTAAATACACACTTATTGGAAGGCTTCAACTGGGATGCTTGGGGCAAATTCACAGTATTCTACAACACAGTGTAAACATGCAGATATAATTGACACACCAACTGAAACGGTCTGCTACAGTAAAAAGTAAAGGTATAGCACACTTAAGTAATATGAGGTCAGAATTCAGAGCAGGATAGTTGCGCTCAGTCCAGGACAGTAGCCTCAACTACGTCCTCCAAATGCAGGTGGCACAAAGGGTGAAAAGGAGAGCAGGACTTGAAATCTCTCTCTCTTCTCACTAAAGCCACAGTTTTCCAACTCTTATATAGTTTAGTGTTATTAATTTATGTTTGAGGCATGTTATGCATATTGGTTGTTGCTACTGGGGTAGGCCAGAAAGGTTACATTATAGAGACTGGCAATTTTCTATTAGGCTGGTCTCTCTTTAGCTATTGTTACCAATAATGTAAGGACACAGCTTTTTTCTCTCCATACTGTGTACTAATGCAAATGACATGCAGGGAGTAGCAGTTTAAAAACTGATATTCTTCCTCAACAGGAGTGCCTTAATATTCAGTTAACCTGCATTTTATATTTACACATGAAAAAAACACCTTATGATAACCTCCTTCCTTATTCGCGTATCAGGACACAAGTCCTAGATGGAGTATTAACAGTTCTCACAACATGCTCCTCATTCTTACATTTTTTTATGACCACTCCAGTACAATACTCTACTCGGTTCAAGTGCAAAGATTCAGAACTCAGTTAAAGACTGTTAGTATACTTTGAAACAAAGCACTAAGCAGAACTGCTTCTCTATTCATGCTCAACACAATTTTAAAGAACTCTAGGCAAGTTCTCATGAGTATGAAATCCTGTATCTTTTTATAATTTGTTTTGGAAGGTGTTAACGTTTCTTCGTTTCTAATACTGAGGAAAAGATGCATAACATAAGCTAAAGTTCTTTCCAAATTCAATCATAGACATTAAAACCAGCCAATCCTCCAATACAGACTGTTCTAAAATTCAGAGGGGTAGCCGTGTTAGTCTGGATCTGTAAAAGCATGAAAGAGTCCTGTGTGGCACCTTATAGAATAACAGACGTATTGGAGCAGGAGCTTTTGTGGGTGAATACATACTTCGTCTAAGCTCCAATACATCTGTTTGTCTATAAGGTGCAACAGGACTCTTTGCTGCTTGTTCTAAAATTGTTAAAAGTTCATTGATTGAATAGCACATACTTGTCTTTCAAAAATGTTCTTTACAATTCTTACAAATTGTTAACAGTGGGTTTACTTGATAGGATACTGTAAGGCTATGTTAAAGGAGGTTGTGTATTACTTGGAATAGGTCATAATTTTAGTTTTTTAATACCATTTCAAATGTTTCCTGATTCCATGTTAACAATTTTACTATCAATGGCACTCTCAGACCATAAGTTTATTTATTATGGTATTTCCCCAAGACGACTGAAGGCAAAAAATCAATAATTATACTAGAGTCTCAACATCATTCCCATCCCGAATGCACCAAATCGATTGCCAGTGGTAACCATAAAAAGAAACGGGTGTTTAAATTTACTGAAAATTCTCTTTTGGTCATGTATTTATGCCACCAACTAGAAACTGGTGGTAAATATTTAATTTTTTGATAGAGCAGATTACAGCAAGGGGCCTGATGTTCAGTAAGGAGAGAAAGTATCTTTAAAATATTTTTACCACTCAGTTGCTTCTCTGAAGTAGTAATTAAGTTACTCTAACCCATCAATATTTTCTATTCTGAGATCTACATCCCATGTTTCCTTTCCCCCTCTCCTGCACACCCATTAAAGTGTTAAAGTTTGTGTTTCAAAATGGATGACTGAAGCTAACATTTTTAATCCTTAGGAACCCCAATATGTTCTGGACTTTTGAAAATTCTGGTCATATATTTGATAGCCCAACTTTAGGCATCCATTTTGGGTTCTCTGGACTGAAGTTTGTAACAGCACATCAAAATGACCAACATAGCATACAATGTAAGGTTTTAAGAAATTCAACTTCTTTATGGCAAGTTACAGTTACTCTTCAATGGGGAGAAACTGATTGGAATTTATTTTGGGGGCAACTCTTGTCAAAGTCATCAGGCCATCAGAGCACCGCATTATTAGTAGTCAATCTAGGGAGATATGTAAGGCCATGTCTTCAAACTGCAGTTTGGACTATGGGAATGTGAAAAGGACTGCACATCAAGTGCTCTACTTCAAATCCCCTGCGTGGATGCCGTGGGTGTGAATGAAGAGACTCCTAAATTCACACTAATTTAGTCCGGTTTTAAGAACCTCTTAGTTCACACCCACAGTATCCACATGGGGCAGTTGCAGCTCAGCACTTGGTGTACAATGATATTCACACTCCCACAATCCAAACGGCAAGGCATTGTAAACAAGCTCTACATTTGTTAGGGCTTTAATCTGGGGCCATCAGGACAGAGTTTTTCAAGCAGCCAGAAGTTCACCAGGAAAGGGCTAGAAAGAGGTCTTTTTATTGTTGTATTTGTTAATGAACTGAAATTGAAGTAGTATATGTACCACAATTTTCCTTGTGAGATGTGAACAATAGTAAAGATGCAGAATCCAAAACAATCTGGTCACACACAGAAACTTATCTGCTGCAATAAAGACACAAACATCGCTAACAGATGAAAGCTCTGCAAATTTCTACAGCTGAGCTAGAAGGTGGAGTTATGAAATTATAAAGATTATTATTAGGGTCAAATAATGAGGGAGGCTTGGTAATTTATCATCTTTTATCACTAGTTTCTTTTAGGGACGTCAAGTTTAACAAACATATATACAAAGAAAATGAACTTCCAAGTGGAGGGATTCTCAAATTATCCATGCTCTCTCTAACACTCTCAGTAGTATAGTGAGTGATCTGGTTAAGCACAGTTACCCCATAACATTTTTCATCACTGAAGTTCTTTGGGGATATCATGACTTGTATTATTCCAAGTGTGATAGAAATGGCAACCACCATTCTAAGTATTTTTAAATACCTCAATTCTTGTTGACAAGGTCACCCAGAGGATTCAGAGGGCCACGGGCTGGGCCGGGTCTTCGGCTGCAATTCAGTGGCGGGTTCCTCTCGGAAGGAAGGACGCACCATTGAATTGTTGGCCTAAGAATGAAGTGGCGGTAGTAGAGCAGCCTAAGTGCTGCCGACCGCGGCTCTCCTTGCCCTCGCCACTTGTGGCACTTGTACTAACCAGGCAGCATTCCGAGGCTTTGACAGCACTTCAGCAGTGGGTCCTTCACTTCCCCGAGTTTTCCGCTGCACTGAAGGACCTGCTGCCAAACACCTGGCGTGAGTGAAGGGCCCGCCACCAAAGTGCCGCCGAAAACCCAGAGCAGCTCATGGGGCCCCTGTGGGGCCCGGGGCAAATTGCCCCACTTACCCCTCCCTCTGGGTGGCCCTGCTTGTTCAATGGGAAAAAAGATTTTGCTCATAACAAGTCCTTGTAAAGCCTCAGAGGAGGAACTGAATTTTCAGCTTCAACATCTGAGTATTAGTCACATTTGTTAAAAAATAAGGGTCCATGAAGAAACATAGGAGGAATCTGAATGGGTAATTAAATCAACTTAATTAAAAGGTAAGCAGCAATGTGTCTCAGCAAGTAGGGCAACTGATTGGGTCTCGGGAGCCCTGGGTTCTATTCCCAGCTCAGCCAGTGGGCTGCTGCAAATCCTTGGTGAACTCACTTCACCTCTTCCTAGCTCTGTTTCTCCCATCTGTGTGATGGGGCAATGATACTGACCTTCTTTGTACACTGCTTGCAGATCTACTGATGGAATGTACTCTAAGGCCTAGTTGTCGTATGACAGTCCAGCAGCTAGAAAAGCAACAGTTAACTTGTTGTATACTTACATAGTATGTCCAATGTGTAAGGACATCTCAGCTCCTTTTCCAAAGCCGGATGCCTCACAACACAAGTTAGGAGTCTTCCTCTGGCAAATTTGGTGGGTATGAGTTTGTACTGACTGACAACTGTCACGGTTTCATTTGGAAATAAAGTAGAACTGGATTCCACTTCTCCAAGACCTCCTTCCCAATCAATATCTGCAGCAGGTTTTCCAGTGGCTGCTCTACAAATGGCTGCTACTGTCTGATTTTCACCATCTATTAAAGAGTAAGGTCAGCCTTGACAAAGCCCTGGCTGGGATGATTTAGTTGGGGATTGGTCCTGCTTTGACCAGGGGTTTGGACTAGATATCTCCTGAGGTCCCTTCTAACCCTGATATTCTATGATTCTATCCCCAATAACTTACAGTTACTAACTCATTTTCAATGCAGATTTGTTTATCAGCAGGTAAAGTTGATGACACAATGGATACTTAAAAGTAATCTGGACAACTGACAGCTCTGACATCCTTGTGCTGCACATTGCCAGGATGGACTGATTCAAAATCAAAGTGATAGAAGTCAAATTTTAATCAGCAAGCAAGAAATCTTGTTTTATTCTAGCTTTGTATCTGTACTTTATTTCCCCACCACCATCACCAAGGTAAGGTTGATGCTCATTCGTTGGTAACCATTAGAACATGTGAAGTGCAACTAAATACAGCCTTTAGGCTACATTTGGTGGGACTGGTTTAACTAACCAGGAAGAGACACTATATTTTACACATTTACTTAAGCAATTCTGTAGTTTAACTTACATGTATTCAGGGTTTTTTTTAATAAATATCATAGAAATGTATGATGCACTTATTTACAACTACACATATCCAGTGTGATTAGAACCCAAATCTTCGTTGTTGTTTACTTCAAGTGCTATCACCTAACTAGTTTCATAGATACCACGGGTTGTTGGGGGTTTTTTTTGGTTAGTTTGTTTAGGTTTTGTTTGTTTGTGGTTAAAGAGAAAGTAGTACTAAAGATTCTTGCTCCACAAGCTATTAAACAAATCAGACCCCATTATGTCCTTCAGCCTTTCTTTGGTAGTTAACAGTGTGACTTGCAGCATTACGCTCTGGCCACAAAACATTCTTTTCACTTATCTTCATTTTTCTCTTTTTTTAAATATAGCTATCAGATAATCAACATGCAAAAACTCAAGATCAGGAAAGACCTAAGAGATGCCCAAGAATCAATGACGTCCAGGAGGTTGAACTCTTATACACTAAGGGAAGCCTCTGAGGAAATCAAACTTTTAAGTGCAAGGAAATTTAGTCTACTTATGAATGTCAAGCCAGTTACAAATAAGAGACTGATTTGACTCACAGGCTGCAAGGTACTAACAGGGAATATCCAGCTGCCCAACATTTTGTGAACTCAGGTGTCCAGAGCAACTCTACTGCAGTTTATATTTAAAAGAAAATAATTCTTAAAATAGTTAGTATTAACTTAAAGTCCATTTGTATATTTTATTTATGAATAAGGTTGAATTATGCATCCGCCCAGTGAATACAGTTAGTCACCCACCAATTCTTGACTGAACGTAGAATTCTTACTTAATCCAAGTAGTCTACTGTCTAAATAATGCCACTTGTTGATTCAGAGGTTAGCAACTTTGTACAGTAACTCCAGTTCTTCAAGGTGAATCCCCCTACATGCACTCCACTTCATGTACATCTTTGACATTTTCGGTAGCAGTGTCTGTTCAGCACACGCAGATGGCTCCAGACCATCTCATGTCCCGTCTTAAGAATACAGGAAGCAGTGCAGGCAAATAGCCCTCAGTTCCTTCACTATCACCAAGAGACAGACTGCAAAGCAGAGGGGGGAAAGAGCAAACAGTAGAGCACCTATCAAGCCATCTCTAAGAATTTCAGTTCCTGTAAAATTAAATCAACTTTCCTTTCTCAAGTAGTGACCTGATGGGTGCTCCACTTCAAACAACTGCCAACCAGCATCCAGAGGAGGGAGCAGATTTGGAGTCAGATTTAAGACTGCTGACAAAACAGCACTGTCATTAGCACTACCTAACCTGGAAGCCTGTACCAAGACATATTGTTTGGAAAAACTGAACTGGTGATCAAGTTGTGACTTTGCAAATTTCAGTGACTCGCACACTTTTCCACAGTGCCACAGAAGTGGACTGAGATCTAGCTGAGTGGGCAATTACTCTAGAAAGGGACAGAACATTAGTGAGCTTATAACAACTCAGAATATCCCCAGAAACGCATTTTGAAGTCTTTTGGGTGGAAAGTGTATATTCTTCTGATCGAGCCACAAAAGAAACAGTCAGAGTTTCTAAATGGGCTGGCTCTGTCCAGATACAAAGCTAACATCCTTCCGACATTCAGAGTATGGAATGCAGATTCTCCCCTGGACTGGTGTGGCTGGGAAATGGAGTGGGGGAGGGGGAACCACACATACAGAGAAAGGTAAATGGCCTGGTTAGTGCGGAAATCGAAGAATGGTTTAGGTAGAAGTTTGAGATGAGGCTGTCATGAAACTTTTTCCTTAATACTGTAAAGGGGCTCCAATATTAATGCCCCTAACGATCGGGCACAGGTACAGAAGTGATGCCATTTTAATAGGCAAGGGGAATAGAAAACAACTACTGTAGCTAGAGGCACAAATGAAGGTTCCATGAAGCTGTTAAGGACCAAGTTCAAGCCTCATACCAGAGTAGGTTGGCTTATTGTGGGAATAAATTTATCAGTGCTTTAATGAACTCTGTCATTGTAGGGTATGCAAATACTGAATCTCCCCAACCTCACCCCTGGTAAAGTTGTGATTACTACCAGATCTTTGGCAGAACTCAAGCTAAGGTCTGACCTTCTTAATTCCAAAAGATTATCAAGAACAGCAAAGAGGGGAATGGATAGGAAAAACTGCCAATGAAAACACCAGTGATGAAATCTCTATTTTTCAAAGTAGCTAGCTCTGCTCCAGATCTTTCTGCTGTTCAACAGGATGTGCTGTACCTCTGTCAAGTATTCACTATTCCTCAAGAACCATCGAGGAGTCAAGCTCTGGGAGGAAGAGTGCCCAGAACTGTGGGATAACAAATGGGCAATAACTGGAAGGAGAAAGGACAAAGTGAGACAAATCAATTGAAGTCTCTTGGCCAAGTTGGTGCAATTAGGACAACCCTGGCTTTGTCCCGCTTGATCTTGTTCAGCAGACTTTGGGGGCAGTAGTGTCAATAAACATGCAGAGAGAAGGCCCTTTGTCCAATAGGTGAGAAATGCACTCCTATGACCTGATGATCTCCTCCTCTCCCCTACACAGAGCAGAATTTCACACTATTTTCACAGTGGTTGCAAAGACGTCCACTTCCAGGAATCACCAGGTTATGAAAATATGCTTGGGTCGCAGAGTTGCACTCTCACCTTCAAACCTGGGAGAAGTGCCTGCTCAGGTTGCTGGCTCTGGTGTTTTGTACACCTGGAAGGTAAAAGGGTGAGATGACCACGTTCTTCATTGTACACTAATTCCATAACTTCACTGGTTCAGCACAAAGGGATGCTCAGCACAGCATCTCGCCCCTCACTTCATTGTTTATATAATACCACCAATGCAACATTGTCTGTCATGACCATGACAAACTGGTTCCTGAGGAAGGGAGTAAGGTGTATTCAGGCATTCCTGACTGCTCTTAATTCCATGAAGTTGATATGGGGACAAGTGCTGGGCACACCATTTGTGCTGAGCAGTGTCTCCCACCTCATGAGGAATAAGCTGAAGTTATAGTAATCACAGGAGGTTGGGTGAAGGGAACTCCTCCACATACTTTGGACAGGTCCCTCCACCAACCGAGCCAACCCAATACTCAATGAGGGACAGATACAATCTTGCCTAGACTGTGCTTGTTCTGAGCCATCCCTGCAAGCAGAAACCGTGTAACTTGGCATGCTGCATCACAAAAGGTACAAGCTGCCATGTGTCTTAACCAGACAATTTCTTGACAGTCTGTGGAATTAATTCAAATAAGCGTTGTTTGTTAGTATCAAATATGTACCTGGTAAATCATGATGCAAAAATACTCAGGGGTCGAGAAAATCCAGCATGGGGTTTGCATGTGGAGGGGGTTCTGGGTGTACTGGTAAGGCTTAATGGAGGTGTCTGGGTATGGGAAGTCTGGACGCACAGGGGTTGGGGAGATGGGGGAGCAGCTGCCTGTAGTGACCTCTCCCCTCACAGCTGAGGAGCGATGGGGGTAGGAAGCAGGGGAAGATGCTGAGCTTCCGGCAGACGGTGGGAGGTTTCTGGGGGTGAGTCTGAGACAGCTCCAGTCACTCCTTGCAGGGGAAGAGAAAGTCTCGGCCTCTCCTGTCTCCAGAAAAGACGGGACTAGCAGCAGATCCCAGCTCAGGATTGGAGCCACTGGATAGGTTATCCCCAGCCCTGGGGTGATTTACCTCTCCACCGGCTGCTCTGGGTGCCTGAAATGATGTACCTGCGCAGCTAGGGTTTGGTTTGTGACTGCTCTTGCAGCTTCTCTTTGCTTCCCTGCCAGAAAGTCATTTTTCTGCAGGGAAGCAAAGAAATCTGCAGGACATGAATTCTGTGTACTTGCACAGAAGGGGCCCTCAGCTGGAGGGCCAACTTCGCCACTAATTTTCCTTCATTTACTAAGGCCTAGAGCTGGGCCTTGTCCTCTGCAGGGCACTTGTACTTAAGCTCTGCCAGCCTCCTGTACGTGGTGAAGTTGTATTGCAGGAATACTTCCTCTGGCGGTTAGGCAAGTCTCTACATCCTGAGTCCACGGGTGCCTATTGAGATTCCAAAGGGACTTGGGTTCAGCATGCTGGAGAGGCAGCACTGATGGAGCATCCAGAGCTATGTTTGTAGACTGATGCTCTAAGTGTCCCAGTACCGAGGTCTCCACTGGTGCCAACAGATCCTGCTGCTTCTTTGCTTCACCCTCCAGCCAGGGGGGACCTTCATCATTGTCTCTGCTGGATCCTAGTACAGGTAGGGGAGGGAAATCATCTCTTATCAGCAGTCCACTAGGTGCTATTATGCCTATCATGCTACTGAACTTTCAGTACACAGTAGGAAGGTAAACACAGCATTATGTGGCAAGATAGTATTATGCTATCACACCTCTCAAAAACCTTCCTCTTTGACTACAGGTTAAAGTCAAAATATAGCATGACTTGTGTCAGGTCTAAACTCAAAATGTGTATTGTTCTTCATGTTACTATAGTTGTGAAGACTTTCTACCCACATAACATCTGTCTCATGGGTATTCCACAATGCACCATCTAAGCCACAATCACAGCCTTCTCTGTCCTTACGATGACAGTCTGAAGGGCAGAGGCCTTCCTGATTGCACTCACGACAAACAATTGCTTCGTATCCAACTTTTTTTCAAGGTGCCCCATTCTTCCCCTCACCCACAGAGCTCTACAACTGACAAGCAATTCTTTTGTACCTTACTTAGGCTTTGCCAAGGCTTTACTCATTCAGCCTTTTAAATTAATTCTTTACTGAAGAAAAGTAACTGAGGAACTAGAACTGTTGCTTCAAATCCAAGCTATAGAAAGTGGAGCCCCACAAAAAAATAATAGTCCATATTTCACAGAAGCAGTTCTAGGACTTAGTGTACTAGAGTAACTGGGAGACAAATATCAACTCAAAAAAATTCATCCTGGAGCTATGTTACAGTCATTGCCACAACAAACATGTCCCTAACATTATTGCTCAAACTGTTTAATGGAGATATATTATTCAGCTATTTTCAGGAATTTCTCCATTATCAAATCTTTTTATTTTGCTTAAATGCAACTGCTCTTTTTTACAAAAAAGATGTTACAGGCAAGAGCAAAATTACTTACAGTATGGAAACAATGCATCATTTCACCTCCTATTGGAGAGGGTTTGTCTACACTTTTTTCTTCCATGCCTGTATCTCTAGTCATTAGCGTTTTAGCTAAAATCACTAATTTATAAGTAAACTAAATTCATTTTAACCACTGTTAATGGCATTAATATCAAAGAGAAAACATAAGAATGTGAATTAGTAAGATAAGGCCCCAGTTAAGATTTTACTTCAACCATCTGGCTGGGATGATTTAGTTGGGAATTGGTCCTGCTTTGAGCAGGAGGTTGGACTAGATGACCTCCTGAGGTCCCTGACAACCTGATATTCTATGATCTTAAAATACCCAATTTTTTGAAAAAAAAGAACTACTTCGTATTTGTTCGACTACCCTCGCTAATTTTTTAATGACCCATTACATTTCTTTTTAAAACAGTACGTAGCAATTTACTTATTTCAGCATCAAAAGCCTTTCTATAGTCATTTAGTATCTCATCAGATCCATACACCTGAAACATCCTGAACAGAGCTCCTTTAAATTATATATTGATTTTTCCATTTAAGTCAACAGCTACATGCATCTGATGAAGTGGGTATTCACCCACGAAAGCTCATGCTCCAAAACGTCTGTTAGTCTATAAGGTGCCACAGGATTCTTTGCTGCTTCAACAGCTACATTATTTATTCCAAATTTCAGAACAAGCTTTGATAAAGTTCTTTTTTGCCTTTAGTTGAATTGTTTCTAAAATTCGAGAAGAAAGCTTCTAAATAAAAATGCTTGAAATTTTTCTCAATCATATGCAGTTTATATTAAACATACTAGAATGTGAATGTTTATTTTTAATTAACTGCACTATTTTAGCACATATTTGTCAAACTTTTGAAGTAGCAACAATTTCATCTCAGCCTATTGTCACTCAACAAAGAATCTCTTCACTCAGCAAGCACTGCCCAGTATATTAATTCCATCACTCAATGTTTATTTTCTCCTTCTTGCACTTAAGACCAAACCATATTACCTACTTTTTTTTTTAACAAAAATGCACACACTATTCTCAGCTTTTGGATTATTTGACAGAATTTGAATCAAAAGGCTCATAGTCCTCTCGTGGATGTGGCTACTTCGACCAAAAAAAAGTCACAAAGCAACTAATACTGCATTACAACACCTGCTCTGTGTTGTCTTCTAGGTCAGCCAAGAGGATTGTTAAAGTAAACTTGAGACAGAAGAATAAGTTGTACACTTCTGCAAGTCACAGCATTAAGAAACTCGATCACTTCCTTACGATGCTGGAGCCCGCTAACAATATTTGAAACATCTATCAAACGCCACTACTGAACTTTCAGTACACAGCAGGAAGGTAAACACTGCCAATCATTATGTGGCAAGATACTGTGCTGTAGATTCAGACCGCAGCTTGCCACACACAATGTCTCCATGTAGCCAAGTCCTATAAAGTTTGTTTAGCTTTTTGTGGAGGTTTTGGGGGGTAAAATAATCAAATATAAAATTAAAAAGCAAACATACCCAATACAGTTACAGTTGTTGATGACTGAGCATTTCCTAGTGGGAATGTAACTGCTTTGCATACATATTCTCCTGAATCAGAGAAGCTTATATTGTGTAGGATGATGGTTGCATCAGTAGGTGAGTTGTTCTTAAGTGACACTCTTCCTTGGTAGTCTCCTTGAACGGCAAACCCATATTCAGGCTGATGAACAGCAATGGTCTGTTTACTTTTACCATGCATCTTTTCCCATGAGATTTGTGTTATTGTTCCATTTTTTTCAATTATGCATTTCAGGGTGACATTCTTCCCCCAAACTGCTGTTACATGTGGACCAACAACTGGTCCAGCCAAGGCACCTAAAACCAAATAAATGTTGTGTTAGTTGAGAGATGGGTCCAAATCACTAACTTAAGAACCATATTCCAACATAGTTGTCAATAGGGAAGGTGGGACCTTGAGCTGTTCAGGGTGTTGGGATCCAAAGTTTTGTTAGGGCTCAGTGCACTGATTACTACCTTCCTACCACACATTCAATCTTTGAGAGCAAACTGACTATACAAAGGTACTTCTACTCTTTCTTCTGGCCATTTGGTTTAACTGGGTCATGTCCTATTAGGGAGCCAGAGTAAGATTCCCTAAAGCAGCAAAAAAAAAAATCCCCCAAAACAAACCACATGTCCAATACTGAAAGATTGTAGGTGAGTCACAGTTAAGTTGAACTGTTTAATACAGTGGTCTCCAAAGTGGGGTGCGCAAAAGGATCCTTCGGGGTGCACTGCAGGAGGAGCGCCATACTGACAGCTAAAATGCTGTACTTTCCCAGAGTGCGGTGTGGTTTGGAAATTCTTAAGCTGCGATTCTCCATGCTAAACGTTTCCTTTCCTAATAAAATTGAACAGTGAGCTGTTATCTTTCAGCTCACCACCCTGTCAGAATTACATTGCGGAACACTTTTTTCTCCTTACCCTTTGTGTGCATGGAGAGTAGCACGATCAAGGAAATGTGAAGCTGCCAGTGTGATTCTTCCAGGCAACCCATTGCTGCGATTCTGATTTGCCTGTGTTCTTCTGGGTAGTCCCCGTGCTTGGCGTCTGTCAGATCCTCAGACAAGTCTGCCAGCAAGCCTGAGAGGACAATGTGAAAGACAAACCTGTTACAAACTGATTCTGTCACCACACAAACCTCAGTTGATCACCTCATAGAAAGGACAACAGCAGGGCAGCAAGGATCCCAAGCTGGAGTGAATTCCTGAGACAGGAGCATGGCCTGATTGCCCACACAGAGATCTGTGTAAACTTGGAAGCTGCCCCCACCCTCAGTTCCTTCTTGCCAGAAACGCTGACAGAGGGGAAGGAGGGTGGGTCGTGGAATGGACATGAGTAATCCATCTCGAAAAACACCAGTTATGGAACAGGTAACTGTCTTTTCTTCTTCCAGCGCTTGATCATGTCCATTCCACATTAGGTGACTCCCAGCAGTTCCTGTGGAGGCAGGTAGGAGTGCATAGATACATAGACTGTAATACAGCTCTGCCAAGCCAAGGCCCCCTGGACGTCCAGTCTTGTGTGGTCTGGGACAGAGCACAGGCAGGAATACGTCCTTGCTCATGTGGAAGGAAGATACCAGCTTTGATACGAAGGCTGGGTTGGGCCGCAGCTGGACCTTGTCCTTATAAAACACTCCCTTTACAAGAACTCTAGTCCATACGAACAAAGCCTAAGCAACGCTAGTAAGAGTAGCAAACATCCCATGCACCGCCACTGACTGCAAGAAGGAACTGAGGGTGAGGGAAGCAGGCAGCACCCCCTATACCGTGCCATGCGGGCGCCACTCCAGAGGGGGCCGGAGCAGCTCCTCTATGGATACTGCTGGTGGAAAAACATCCCGCACCGGTGCATGTGGAGAGCACACACACAATGTGCAATGGACATGAGCAAGCACCCAAAGAACAGCTACCATTTACTAGTTCAAACCAGCAAGGGACCCATGCCCCATGCTGCAGAGGGAGATGAAAAGCTCTAAGGGGGTCTGCCAGTCTAACCAGGGGGGAAATTCCTTCACAACCCCACGTATGGGTCAACACCATTTACATAATCAGATACTCACTACAAAGGTTAAAGGGAGATAGACGTACACTACAGAATAGCTCCCCAGGTGTACCTGTGGGACTCGTCAGGTTTCTAAGAATACCCGGTGATAGTGTCTCTGTTTTATGTTGCAAATGCTCAGCTGTGGACTCTGTACTTAAGCAACAGTGGTCTGTATGTGCCGATGGGAGGTGGGGGGAGAGAGGACCTTCTTTCCTACCCTCTATAATCAAAATGCATTCCACGGATTTATATGTTTCAGAGTGGTTATTTTCATCTCTCAGTGACACTATTTTTTTTTACCATATCCTTAGAAAACCATAAATAACCCCCATGGACTTGAGACAGAGTTGAACTGATGCGTCTGAGGTAAAAATCAGGCTTCATGGATCAATTTAATCTACTGTAATTTCACCGACTGCAGTGGAATTACACCAGAGATGCATTCGGTCCCAGAATCACTATCCATGACTGTACAACTGAGGGCCAAATGCTGCAGTCCACATGAGGAATGGATCCTGGTAATGCACAGGAAAAAAGGGTTGCCAACCAAATCCTGCTCTCTTGTGAGGTAAGAAGTCCCAGGATTTGGCTGTCCCCAGGACCACGCCAGCAGCGGCCCGTGTGGCTATCTTGGAGGCCAGGGGATCAGCCACGCTGGCTCCTGCAAAAGTAATGGAGGTCGTGGAAAGTCACGGAATCTGTGACTTCCGCGACTTTCGTGACAGCCATGCAGCCCTAATTACTATTTAGATAGCACCAACGATTTACTTGACACCTCACAAGCAGTGTTTGGTCACATTTTTAATTTAATATCAAATCCCACTGTATTGTTAGCACAAGAAAACTTTTAGCAGCTTCAGTGGCGTAGTCAATTGTATAATGTGCCATTCAAATGTAATACATTGGCTTATTCTCAAAACTATTTGAATTAATTCATTTGATCATTAATTATAGTTAAAAGAATTATTTCCTTTGATTATCTTACATCCCTTTTTATATAACCACAAACCCCTAATTAATTTGCACACCTTGACATGTGAATGTCAACCAAGAAGACCATGATTTCTCTCATCATTTCTTGCAATATCAATGAGAAACCTCTATGAAGGCCTTTGATTTACTTAAAAGCACAGACACTGTACTGAATGTAACAACAGCTTTGCTTCTGAGACTGGATATCTGCTGACCATGTAGCGAAAATGAAACAGCAGTAACAAGTTCAGAAAGGCCTCTAAGGTACTACTTTCCTTTGTGTGATGTACCAATTGCAATAGCTTGTTCATGAAGACTTGGCTCTGAAAGGCAACCAATCAAGCAATTTTACACTAAGATCTATCTGAAGGATGAAAACTCCCTTGGGAAACTTCCCATAGAATCTCTGCAGTGGACAGGATTTATGTTCGTGCTCCCTTCTCTAAAGTTGTAGTCATCCAGGCCAACATATTACAGATCTGTATATATTTAACTTGCTTGCCTAAAAGTCAGGCACTTTAAACCATGTTTAGACACGTAAACAACAATGGTCTGATTTTCACCCACAAACCCCTTTGAGGTCAGTGAGACTCGCAGATATTCAGTACTTACAAAAAGTGACCTGATGTTCAAAGGCGCTGAATGCCTGCAGCTCCCATCAGCTTCAGTGGTAGAGTTTGTGGATGGAAAGCAGGCCTAATGAAAATAAAACTGCACGTACAATATATGTACCAAGGACTCAGGTTCAAAATTTGCTACAATCTATAGGTTCAGGGCTTTTTTTTTTAATTCTGTTGTATTTTGTTTTATCCCTGGGTTGGGACAATATTAGTTTCTCATGGACTGGGAAGTAAAGGGGGCTGAAATGTTTTTATTCGATGCCTGGGCAACCTTAGTATTCTGGTATTTGCTAACTTCTAAGTATTTGACTTCATAACATTAATGCTCTTTTAACATAGAAGGGTTTTGTAATTTTATATAGCAAAAATAGTATGTAGAAAATGGAATTGAACACAGAAAATAAAATATTGTAACCAGTTTATACAAACATTGCATAATTCTTTATAAGCCTAAACTTACAAACTGATGTGTATCTTTTTAATCTGCTAACACAATTAAAAGTAAAACATGATTCTATTAAATAAAAAAAACAAAAAAAACAGGTCAAAAAAACAACACAAGACAAGAGGGTGGTTTAAATACGCAGCGTGAAGAGGTATTCAAATGTAGAAGGGCAAATGCAATTCAGTCTGCAAGGATTCAATTCAGTGAAATTATGTACAGGCAAAACTACAGAATCCATTTTAAAAATTAATTGGTGGTGATCTTCCTTGACTTTGTATTGTGAATGCCTGGAATTTTTTTTGCTTGTTTGTTTGTTTGTTTAAGTACAAAATCCTGCTTTTTTCCATATTATGTTCTAGTCTAGGAGGTATTTGGGGGGGCAGGGTAGAAGAGGGGGAGGATGGGAGGTATTTGGGGGGGTAGAAGAGGGGGGAGGTATTTGGGGCAGGGGGTAGAAGAGGGGGAGGATGGCAGGGATTTCGGGGCAGAGGGCTAGATGTGGGGGGTGGGAGTAGAAGGGGGGGTATTTGGGGCAGGGGGTAAAAATGGGTGGGACATATTTGGGGTGAGGATAGAAGAGGGGGAAGGTATTTGGGGACAGGAGTAGAAGGGAGTGGGAGGTATTTGAGGGGTGGGGGTAGAAGGGGGGAGATAGGAGGCATTTGGGGGCCAGGAGCTAGACAAGGGGGGCAGGAAGTACTTCAGGGGAGGGGCGGGTGGAGAGTATTTGGGGGCAGGGGTAGAAGGGGGTAGGAGGGATTTGAGGGGTGGGGGTAGAAGGGGGGGGGATAGGAGGCATTTGGGGCCAGTTAGGTCCTGTGTTTGTGACCCTGACTATAAAATGTGTCAGTACAGCCTCATGGCCAGAGTCAATACCATTTACCCGTACAGGTACCAGGAGTTTAGCTGGGCCCTTTTCCCAAGCCCGGTGGTCTGCTGTCCACACCTGTCCATAGCCAGAATCCATAAAGGGATATTCTCTCCAAAAGTGCCCTTCTTACCTACACTCATAGCAGTGGTCCTTAGGCATTCCAGTGCGCGCGCAGAGTCCGGGAGTCTCTGATTTACTTGGGGAAGCTTCTTCCCCCCTCAGGGTAAGATGCGTTGCCCAGTTCCCACGAGTGGTCAGTGGAGGCCCAGTGGTGTTACGTTTGTTCCAAGATCTCACTACCTCAGGCCTCAATTGCTTATGATTGGAATTCCGACTCCATCCCAACTGTACACTCTGGTTTGGGGATTTGTCGCTCTGATCCTTCCATGGCCAGGTAATCTTCCATTAGCGAGACAGTTTTGGACAGGATAGTGGGGCGGTGGCATTGCACCCACTCTCTTCCCCCTGCCGGCAGTATCTGCATGAATTGTTCTAGGGCCATGGCTTCTGCTATTTGGGGCCTGGTAAAGTTCTCAGGGCTTAGCCATCTCCAGCAATAGTCCTGCAAGTGCTGGGCCACGGCCTGTGGTCAAGCTCCAGGCAGGTACCGTTCTTTGTGGAACCGCTGGCAGTAGGTCTCCAGGCTAACGCCGGTGTAATCTAATATGTCGGCTTTTACTCAGGACTAATCCAAGGCTTTGTGAGGATCAAGGTTGTGGTAAGCATTCTGCACCTGTCCAGTCAGATAGGGGGCCAGCAGGGTGGCCCAGTGTTCTGGGGGCCAACCAGCA
>NC_133786.1:377442-378588 GCF_003597395.2 Chelonoidis abingdonii | reverse complement strand
GGAAGCAGGGGACACTGCCAGCAATTGTGAGTAACCCATGGTATAGAAATGCCCACTTCATGCAATGTGTAGAAACTATAATAACCCAATCATTATTGCTAACTGTTGCAGAGAAAGCGGGAAAGAAAGTTTAAGGACCAGACGGATTCCCTTAAGTTGAAGAGGAAGGCTGTTATTAAGAAATAATGAGGAGCTGAAAGTCAAAAGTTACTATTAAATTGTGCTCATTGCACTTGTGACATTCAGGATATCATTGGAGCCACATGTAAATGTTACTCACCAAAACTGGAAGAGAGGGGTAAAGGCTGTAGGGAGGCTTTACTGAGGGATGCCCTCAGGGCTGTAGGTCCACCACCTCACTCTAGTCTCGTTGTCACTTTGGGGTCTGTGACCGTGTGGGATGGCAACGCACCACGGTTAGGGGCTCAGACCTTTAAAGCAGGGCTGGCCATGTTCAATAGCAGCCCGGCCCATGTCAGGCGGGACAGCAACTGAACAGTTCAGGACTAGGGCCTTTAAGCAGGGGCTGAGCCAATAGTTCAATAGCAGCCCCGGCCCTATTTCCGGCCGGGACAAGCACCTGAACGCAAGGACTCAGACCTTTAAGCAGGGGCTGGAGCCGTAGTTTATAGCAGTCCAGCCCCAGGTTCAGGGTGGGCAGCAAGCAACGTTCAGGATCAGGCCCTTAAGCAGTGTTGCGCTGACGTCAATAGTATCAAATTGTTCTAGCCTCTCCAGGCCAGAAAAGGACAAAAAAAAAAAAAAAAAAAAAAATAAAAAAAAAAAAAAAAAAAAAGACGGGGACCTGCTCCCAAGGAGTAGGTGGCGGGCGGGAGTGCAGGCCCTTCCCTCTCCACTTGCATACCAGCCGGGCCTTAGGCAGCGGCAAAGACTCGCTGCTGTCAGTGGGGATCTGACCGCCACACACTGAACATAGGTCAGCAGTGATGCTGCGCCAACTGGGGTCGACTGCCCCCGGGTACTTCCACACTCCCCCTTGTACGGTACCTGGATCATGCTGGCGTCCTCGAGCGTCTTCGAGCCCATCGGTTCCTCGGGGATGCAGCGAAGGGGCAGGCTTGGCTGTTCCTTGGGGAGCTGAATGGGAGGCTCGGCTGTTCCTTCAGGGCTAGCTGGAAGGGGCAG
>NC_133786.1:368612-377342 GCF_003597395.2 Chelonoidis abingdonii | reverse complement strand
GGGCGAGCACGTCGCGGCACGAGGGGGAGCAGCCCCTCCCCGGCCGGTGACCGCGGGCGGCATCACCCACCCCGCCGACTCCTCTCCCCCCATGGGCCTGGAGGAGGTCCCAGCCCGGCCGCCCCCATCGCCCCGCCCGCGCAGCGCTTCCCTACCTGGCGCCGTGGGATAACGCGCGTTCCCTACTGTCAATGCCCATAACTCGCTCCGCGGCCAGCGAGCCCGTACTATGGATAGCGGGGACGCGCCCTTCTGCGCTACGCAAGCGCAGAGCCAGCGCCTGCCCGAAGGATGCCGGGACTTAACCCTCCAGACTACAGGTCCCAGCGTACCGGCTGGTTTGAGGTAGCCTGAGGCACTGGGACCTGTAGTCTCGGCGAGGCTGCATGGCATGCTGGGAAAGGTAGTCTTGGATTTAGGCTTGGCGGATTCCTCCTTGGACAGCGTGGTCTTATGTGCCATTGAGAGCCGTCCTCGCCCTTTGTGGCGCGTTGCATGCCGGGAGTGGTAGTCTCCGCCGGGTCCGCTGTGCACGCTGGAGCTTGTAGTCCCGCGGGAGTTTTGAGTCGACCGGGGTTTGCGCGTATCCGGCATCCTCCCTGCTCTGGCTGAGCGCGGCCGCAGAGCAATGTTTGATGGCGTCGCTTAGCAGCAGCCGTTGCCCGCAGTAGCTTCCACGCACAGGGGTGAGGGCAGGCGAGCGCGGCAGTGGGGGGATGGGGCGGGGCACGGGGGAGGCGAGCTGCCGGGCACGGGGGGAGACCGCCGGTGGTCCTGGGGCGCAGTTGGGGGGATAGCGGCGTCCCCCGTCTTTTCCCCACGTCCCCCATCCACGGGGCCCGGGCTGTGGTCGGGTGGGAGAGCGCACCTGCTTCCCTGCAGAGACCGCGGCCACGCACCGTGGGACGGCCTCGTCCGCGTGGACAAGGGCACGGCTCTTGCCAGGGGAGGCTGTGTGCGAGCGGAGACTGCCCTGCGCTGGGCTGGCACACGCTGATGGGGAAGATCCACAGCCATGGTCTGGTGGCGTGTGAGGGAACCACGGGGTGCGTGTCAAGCCTTTAAAAACGTTCCTGGCAAATAGAAAGGATGCGAAGCCATTAGGTCTCTGATGATGTGATGCTTCTCGGGTACCCAGGGTTACTACCACTTGTCCTTAGCCTTAGGAAGCCTTTATTGTGCTAGCTCCCTCAAGCCCTTTGAGCATCTCCTAGTGTCCAGCCCCAGGTCCCCGGGGTCTTTCCATATTCACAGATCTGCTGCTTCCAAAGAACCAGTGCATCTTAACTTAGTGGTTACCTTACATCACTCCTCTTAATGCTCATTACTTAGATAAATCAACTTTTGTTTTCACTTTAAACATAACTAAGTATAGAGATTCCAGGGATAGCAAGTTGAAGTATCGGAAACAAAGGGTTACATATAAAATGAACTAACACGCATAACATGCATTCTAGGGTTTAGTCTTAATTAACAAGATACTCTCATGCCTCATAAAATATTGGCGAAGAGTCCTGTGGCACCTTATAGACTAACAGACATATTGGAGCATGAGCTTTCGTAGGTGAATACCCACTTCCTTGGTATATAAGGTGCCACAGGACTCTTTGATGCTTTTACAGATCCAGACTAACACGGCTACCCCTCTGATACTTCATAAAATATTGTTCACTGGGACTTGCCAGCCAGGCAGGCTGTGATCCCTTTTTCATGAGAGATGATGCACTGTCTGCTAGGTATGAAGGTATGCTAGGTATGCCAAGTATACCTCTCCACTCTTGGCTATGCCACCACAATCCACTGTCTTTAGTTGTAAACGGGGTCCCATCCTGCTGTTTATTTCTTTGTGAAATTTATGAGAGGAAATTTACAGTATCTTTCCACTGGTATCATAGTCACTATGCAAATAAACCACTGCCATTATGAAGTGGACGGTATACAACAATAAGAACAGGAGTACTTATGGCACCTTAGAGACTAACAAATTTATTTCAGCATAAGCTCACTTCTTCGGATGCATAGAATGGAACACACAGACAAGAGATATTTATACGTATAGAGAACCTGAAAAGGTGGAAGTAAGCATACCAACAGGAAGAGTCTAATCAATTGACATGAGCTATCATCAGCAGGAGAATAAAAACTTTTGAAGTGATAATTGAGATGACCCATAGAAGGTGTGAGGAGAACTGAACATAGGGAAATAGATTCAATTAGTGTAATGGAGCGAATGACCCACCAACCAGTTCTGTCTAAACCTAGTTAAATTGGATCTAATTGCAATATTCGGTTCAGCAGTCTCTCTTTGACGTCTGTTTTTGAAATTTTTTGTTGAAAATGGCCACCGTAACCAGTCATGAGTTGGCTCACTTGCCAGGTGCGCTGCTGGATTAACATGTCTGGTTAGAGCTCGTGGAAGCGTACGTGTGACCGCAGTACCGTGAGTGTGCCACATTGCAGCATGCAGCGGTGGGAAAGTGGTTGCATTATGGGCACTATCCACAGAGCATCCTCTCCATTCGGCGCTGTGGGTGTGGGTAAGGGCAGAGGCAGGTCATTCGCATTCCGTCCCAAACGCCCGTCAGCATACTTCATCGTAACTCTGTTTCTCCGTCCACAATTGCCCATCGATTGCCTTTACAGTTTCTGGCAGCACAATTGCTATGGAAATGGAGCCTGAACTGCTGAGAGTACTACGAGTCTCGCACACAATCATGTTTGGCAATTGAGCTATTCCTTGCATCCAAATGACGTAAGAGCCGATGATAGCAAGCCGTCAAGCGTACATAACGAATTGCTTGTGCATCATCGGCTTCTCAGCACTCGGAACGCGGCTTGGGCAACAGAAAAACCTGAGTGGTGATCACGGTGTCATGGGAAGCTGGGATGGCTGAGCAGTGGCTCAGAACATTTGGAAGAGAACATATTTCATCGGGATGGTGCTGACTGCCCCACCGCTGGTCAAAGGACAACGAGATTGGAGCGGCTCCGGCTGGGAGAGCAGTAGCTATGAATCTGAAGCTGCAACTAAGCAGACAGCATGACGGTCAGGAACGTGGGATGAAAGTCGACCATTGGAAGTGTGATGCAAATTGCAGGCATAATCAGTCTGCAAAAGAAGTGATCGGGGACGGCAAGACATGTGATGGCTTTGCAATGGTCCTGGGAACTGTGGAGGGGATCCGAGAGATATCATCGGCACAACACCTCTCACTCAAGTCAGTTAATCGAAGGGTATTCCCATGGTTCGCAGGCCTTGTGATCAATATTCACGGGATAAAAAGCCGGAAAGGTGCATACCAGCAACTTTCACACGCCTTCGAACTGAAGCCGACTTTTTCCAACGAAGATCAAGAAAAGGTATACTTTGAAACCCTGATTACTGTAATCGTGCTCAGATCTACATAAGAGTTGACACAACAGGAAGGTCACACAGCGACCAGGCCGAACTGGAGATGCTTTGCATTAAAGGGCCTGATCTCTAATCGAAGCGGACTGGGAAGCAGCATCTCGAATCTGCGCTGTACTTCCATAAATTGAGGAAGATAGAAGACGTCAGCATGACCCCGAGTTCAATCCTGACTGAATTGCACAGCAGAGACAGGGGCCAAGAGGGCACACAGGCAAGGAATGCGGATGCTTAGAGGAATAGAGGCTGAAAACCAACATATTTGGGCGTGTACGGATGAAGTCATGGTACAATGTAGTAGAAGGTAACGAACTTTCAAAGCAAGAATTCATATGAAAAGAAAATAACTTTATGAAGAACACACACTTTATGGAAACCTAAAGGGCAGGGGTGAGCACAGGTTTGAATAAAATGCACTAGAAGGCTAACTGCATGTGATGGGGTTGAGGCAGATTCTCAGGGCTGTGGAATGACAGATTTGAAGGCACTGTGGGTGGAGAACCGTGTGCGGGAGGATGACTGACTGGACAAGGGAACAAGGGCGAGGCGCGCGGCGTTGCTTCTGCATGTATTAGTGCCTGATAGAGTGCTTGCGCTCCAGCTGCTATCGCGTAAAATCCGGTGATCCTACTTGTCCGCTTCACCAGTTCTCATTTTTTTGCTTTGAAGATGCTAATAAGCTGCGCATGTCTTGCTTTTCGCGGTTTCTTCCAGAGGTTTTGTAGTCTTCACCATTGATAACACGGGCACGCGAGATTCAAGTCTATCGTAAAGGCAAAAGAACTACACCAGCATTTTATACTAGACAGTATCCCCCGTTGAGGTAACAATTCACAAACAAATAAAATGAGCTGAATGGAAAAAAAGCATACTGCTGGGTCTGTCGTGGGGAAGACAAAACACTGCGGGCACCTAATAACATCAAACATTTCCACAAAGGATTATCCTGGAGCATAGTTCGCGCGGTCACCTGGGAGCATGAAAGAAGTCTTCTACTCAATGCGATTCCGAAAAATTGCAAATGTCCCACCTCACGCACAGGCAGACCGCCCTCGCGTAACCTGACTGAGTCAAGGCAAAGTGCTCTCACAAATAACTACAAAGATTCCCACGCAGGCGAAACTTGAAGAGATTACTAGAGTGCTATTACCGCGATGGAATAACACATAATGCGCGTTCCGACTAGGCAACATCAAAAAACTCTCCTGAATATTTCAATCGAAAATAAAAGCCTTACGAACCCGTTCTCGTGCTCACCATACGTGCTGTACTGTAACTTAAAAAGAGCTGGGATAGCCTCCTGGGACTGGTGTCCCCCCAACCCAATACCCAAATCCGCTTCTCTCTCCTCCCCCGATGTTGTGGCCTCGATGGAGTGGGTACACCAAGTACGTTCCGTCGTTGTAAAATGCAGAAAAAAAGTCTGGGCACGCTGGAGCATCGTTCCTCAGCTTGCAGTAGGCATGCCACAGTCTTCACGCAGGGTCCTGAAAGCATTATAGCCTAAGGACGAAACTACATACGGCAGCTAACGGCACAGTCTCTCCCCCAAACACGACGAGCAGCAACTGTCATGCTCCATGCTGGCCTTGCACGGACATGGCATGGAAAGTTCACTGATACACTCACACTGCTGAGAAACAGAAGGGATTTTAAAATCCAGGAATTCAATAGGAGCGGTCTATCTGGTCACCTGAGTATGGCAGTAGATTCGAACGATGAGCAAGGGCTGACGGCATAAACGGGAAACCTCCAAACCTTGGAGCCAATCACATCTTGGGCCACGGAGCACACTGCATCAACACATATAGCGTTATGCCAAGCTGAGTGATAAACCAGCTGAGAGGATAGCGCAGTATAATGCAAATGGAAGTGATGTGACTGCACAGACTGGGAAGCCCACCACCATGCTGACTCCAATGAGCAACCCTGAGTGGTAGAGAGGTTGAAAACCACGTTTATTGAAATGTTAGTTCCGAGTATATTGTGTCCATTATTCCTTCTGCGTAGAGACGTCATTGGCCAATATGCAGAGGCATTGCGCACATGATACATATACTCATAGTAATATCATGAACGAGCCCCTGAGGCGTGGCTAGTATACACAATCCTATTACACATGACACATAAACAACCTACGGAAACACATGACACTACTTCCTACAGCTCACCCATCCAACACCCACATTCACAAAAAAAAAACAAACATACGAGATCTATCAAGCATCAAACTACAAACCACCTCTGAATGAAAAAAACAGATGACAAAGCCAAAACCACTACTAAAAGAAAAACAGAATCACACCACACTGAAACAAAAATCTCATCGCCGCGCAAACAAATTTAACAACCTATCCTTAAGATAGCCCTCGGCACAATTGGAACAGCCAGTCTCCTACAGACAGCCAACCAAAATACCATGACACGGCAAACTGCACATAAAACAAAAAACCACCAGGAAAAAAAACTATCCCTTTGGGCCAACTAAAGCATGAATGCCACGCTGCCACATATCACAAGGACACCCTCAAAAATCAGCAAGCAATCAGGCTCATTCACTCACACTACAAGTGAATATGTTTTATGTGCAGCAATCACCCCTCGCATGTACATTGGCCAAACTGACAGACTCTACGCGAAGAATAAATGAACAAATCGAATCAGCACATAACATCAAAACCAGTGGGAAACATTCAACTCTAACACTCAGACAGACTGAAGTGCAATTTGCAACACAAAAAACTGCAAAAAACAGACTCCAAAAACTGGCTGAACTCAATTAATATGCAAATTAGAATACAATAACTAGTGTAAAGAGACGATGGGTGGCATACACAATGAATCTATTTCTATTTCAGTTCTCTCACACCTTCTATGTAATTTACACTTCAAATTTTTTTGCTGATGATAGATCAATGGATTAGACCTCACTTGGTTAAGCATACACATCTTCATGTTCGCGGTAAGTATATTAATATCTTGTTTCATTATAGTACGCGAGAAGTGATTAGCACGAAATCTACGAATATTTGTGATTTAAGGCACAAGAGTCTGTTCTTTTTGCCGATACAGACTAATCGCTGCTACCTAAACATGTAAACGACAAAGTTCAGCCGTGGCGCTGTGGCCAATCAACACATCTTGGCCTGACATCCCAGCCAACAAAAGTCTTTCCTGTTTCGAATCAATGGGAGCGCGCATAAAGACAAAGAGCTTTCATGCCACAAGGACATAGATTGAGACACTGTGTAAAACCGAAGCGAGGTAACACTGTACCCGTCCGCAGAACTCTAGGCATGCACTTTGGATCTCTATCTTAAAACATAATCACAGTATAATGTTTGACAATTATCCTGAATATTGCAATGATAGATGACTAGTTGATAACTGCTCTTTGGTAGAGCACACATGCCCCTCTTGTGAACAGGCATATATTAACAGGACCTTAAAACTCTTGCACCCGCCCTCTCCAGTGGCACCAAGAGTCCAGGCACAGAGGTCCATCTAATTAATTCGATCCTCTACACTTCACTTAAGATTGGACAATTTAAAGTTTAAATTCAATCATATGATTGAACTACATCTCAACCATACCAATATTTCAAACAACTTACAAGTAATCAGTTTACAAACTCTGACTGCATGAATGAAAAGAAACAGAGTGTGAAGCTACGATGCATCAAAGCCAACCCTACGATACCCCACATCCATAGCATACTGACACTAGAAAAGGGTAACTAATGGAGTCCGTAGAGAGACTCTAGCGAGAACATTGAGACCGAGCCATCAAAATCACCAATTACTGCCACAAGGCCACAGCAAGTTCAAACACTCCAGCATTTTCAAAGCAGCAATACTGGATATCAGTCTTCACCTTAAAACTTTGCAATCACAACGGTCCATTCTCTGCACTCTCCTCTTCCCACGTTCTCCGAAGTGTAACAATGTCACTTCATCAATATAGAGATATACATAGTCTATATTTTATCTATGCTGCGGTACATTCTACATGATGCGGTCCACCTATCCTTTATTATACATATATATATATATAATTATATTATATTGCTCCATGACAATACTTTCACACCTGCTGGCCACGCATTTTTGGATTCGATAGAAGGAACCAACAAGCTGTTCAAGGTCTTCACTACAACTGGCCTCTCGTGTCAGCATACATTCCACTGCGCTGAGAAAACACAGTTTCTCTCTGGATGGTCGCAAAAAATACTTACTTAAGCAATGGCAAGAGAGAGTGTGGCGCTGTAAGCGTCCCTCCTTGCAGGTTCTCTCTCAAGGTAACATACAGCAAGCTTATACTTTGTTAGCATACAATAATAAAGCAACAGCGCATTTGTAATACAACGTATCTTGATATCGTATTTTTCCACTTCTAGACAACAATCACATACCGACAAAAAGCAACAAATCTCACACATTTCCCATTCACCTCAACATAATCTGCTCTACAAATTCACGTATAGAATATACACTAGCCGACTCTGCCTACAAGGTGATATTGCATCTGAAGTCCTCAAAGCGTCGTCATGCTCATCCAATGGAAACACTAGGAGCAGCACTGTTTGAACTGAGAATTATGAATGCTGTGGTCTTGTGATGGTCCTATGAGACGTCTGAGGAATATATACTAATCACTGCCGGAACCTTTGCGAAGGTCTTGTTGGTTGAGCACGTAATTAACTTTTGCAATATAACGTTCACTCTCATCTTCCATTATACATTTAATGGGCTTTGTAAGATTCTGATGATCTAGACGTTTGGGCAGCAGTCATCTCAGCAACGACTTCTCGTAGAGATCCTGATTGTTTCATAATATACGATGTATCGCTAATCTGAAGAGATACATGACGTTATTGACACGCCCCCAATGTTCTCGAACCATTTCGGAGCAGGTGGGGAATATTGTGCGTATCTCCTTGTTTCAACTTTTCGAAAGATCGTTGGAAGTTTATAGGAAGTAATGTGACATAAATCTCTTCACAATAGAGTAATGTTTAATACCACTGACTTGAGCGCTTTAAATAATGCTTAAAACTTAGCTACAACTTAAGTGCCAGAGCGATCACAGTGGATGTGATCCCTTTCAGACGTATAGAAATATATAGGATGTGATAAATTCTAAAAACCGCCCTCCTTGCTGTTGTCATCCAAGACCTGTAGACTTGTGTTCACATATACAACTTAAGAAAGTACACATAAGGCAGTATCTTAGATCCGTCGCATACTGGACAACAGAGTGTGCCTTCCACTGGATGGTATTTCTTCTCAAAGAACTGAACTAAAGGGGCCTTCCGAAAGTT